>NW_023994060.1:302500-380000 GCF_015586225.1 Lucilia sericata | reverse complement strand
TTTTTGGCCAAAAACAACCGAAAATGTTACAGCCAAAAAAAATCTGCAACTACTACTTGTTATTTTATGTTGGTAGTTTGTTGTTTCTGCTTGAGTGGCACAAGGCCGTTTGTAAAGTGGCATGGGGTTGATTGCCTAATAACGTCTGTCTGTGCGTCTTTCTGTCTTTCGGTCGTAAGTATATTGTACTGGTTTTAAGACAAAGTTTCTTTTAGATTTCTGGTTTAATTTTTTCTGCTTTTGGTTACGACGAATCTTTGTTACTAAATTGTAAATTTTAAGAATTTTTTCCTTGCCACATGAGTTTAACAATTTTTATTTAAAATTTGTCTTTTAATATACATTTTAAGATATTGAATTTGTTTTTATAGCTTAAAATTATTAACACCTGCTTTTTCTTACCAGTTTTTATTCGAATTAAAAATGCTTAAAAAATGTCAATTCTATAATTCGAACTGCTGTGCAATTGATTTTATAAAGTTGGAAATGTAAAAATATTTAAGTAAAGATTAAATACGGCGCTTTCCCTCAATTTGTAAGTGTTTTTCCTGATTCTAAATATTTATTCATTTTCTGAAATTCAAACATTAAAAACATATTGATTAAAACAAGTGAGAGAACTATATTCGGCTATGGTAAATCTTTTTTAAGTACATTTTTAATTTAAATTGTTTTCTTTTTATATATAGTTATATTTATACAATTATAATTGGTCGAGGCCGACATTATGATACCCTACAAAATTTATGAATAAAAATGTAATTTATCTATCTATCTTTCTATCTCTATCTATCATCTATCTATCTATCTATCTATCTATCTATCTATCTATCTATCTATCTATCTATCTATCTATCTATCTATCTATCTATCTATCTATCTATCTATCTATCTATCTATCTATCTATCTATCTATCTATCTATCTATCTATCTATCTATCTATCTATCTATCTATCTATCTATCTACTATCTATCTATCTCTATCTATCTATCTATCTATCTATCTATCTATCTATCTATCTATCTATCTATCTATCTATCTATCTATCTCTATCTATCTATCTATCCTATCTATCTATCTATCTATCTATCTATCTATCTATCTATCTAAGTCTATCTATCTATCTATCTATCTATCTATCTATCTATCGATCTACCTACTACTTCTATCTATCTATCTATCTATCTATCTATCTATCTATCTACTATCTATCTATCTATCTATCTATCTATCTATCTATCTATCTATTCTATCTATCTATCTATCTATCTATCTATCTATCTATCTATCTATCTTCTATCTATCTATCTATCTATCTATCTATCTATCTATCTATCTATCTATCTATCTATCTATCTATCTATCTATCTATCTATCTATCTATCTATCTATCTATCTATCTATCTATCTATCTATCTATCTATCTATCTATCTATCTATCTATCTATCTATCTAGCTATCTATCTATCTATCTATCTATCTATCTATCTATCTATCTATCTATCTATCTATCTATCTATCTATCTATCTATCTATCTATCTATCTATCTATCTATCTATCTATCTATCTATCTATCTATCTATCTATCTATCTATCCTATCTATCTATCTATCTATCTATCTATCTATCTATCTATCTATCTATCTATCTTATCTATCTATCTATCTATCTATCTATCTATCTATCTATCTATCTATCTATCTATCTATCTATCTATCTATCTATCTATCTATCTATCTATCTATCTATCTATCTATCTATATCTATCTAGCTATCTATCTATCTATCTACTGATCTATCTACTATCTATCTATCTATACTATCTTCTATCTATCTATCTTCACTATCTATCTCTATCTATCATTATCTATCTATCTATCTATCTATCTATCTATCTATCTATCTATCTATCTATCTATCACTATCTATCTATCTATTCTATCTATCTATCTATCTATCTATCTATCTATCTATCTATCTATCTATCTATCTATCTATCTATCTATCTATCTATCTATCTATCTATCTATCTATCTATCTATCTATCTATCTATCTATCTCTCTAAATAACTATAAAAATCGTATATCTCGGAAATTGGTTCTACAGAATCCCCAACAACACATTTTCTGAAAGAGGCTTTATATGAGCTACAATATAATACCATCCACAAAATGTTTGTGGATGGTATTATATTTAAATAGAATTCAAATTATAAGTGAATTGTGGACATTCAAGTCATATTCTGAAGGGTACTTTTTGTGGGAACTAAGGCTTGTATAAAACTTAGTTGTGTAGCTTTTTGTCGAGATACAAGTTAATTTAACTTAATTATGAGCTCAAAAGCCCTTTGTGAGGGATTGTTACCAGATTCAATAGACTTCGTCCTTGGGTCAAGAAAAACGTACCTTGCGCTGTACAAGCTTTACATAGACGGCCAGTCAGGCCAGGACAGACAGACTCAGAAAATAATTCTAAGCCGATTGGAATATTTTAAAAAATTCGTATTTTTTGACAATATTTTTATGGATTGTTTCGGAATTTTTTTCATATCTCCATTGGTTACGGACTGCTTTTGTTAATTTCCATTAATAGACATGTTTTTAATATTATTAAATTTTTTTCTTTACAATTTTTTTATAATTTTAATTTTCATAAAAATGGGAATTTCTTTTAAAACTAAAATTCAGATTGGAACTGTGTAAACAAAACAGATTTCCCAATAAATTGTACTTTTCTATAAACGGTTGTAGTTGTTAAAGGGTTAAATAGTTTTTAAATCCCTAAATATAGTGGCATCACAATGTTTAAGTAAAATATAAAATGTGAACATTTTAACATGAATTCTGTTAAAGATTATTTAACATTTCATGTTAGTGGTTTACATACATAAGTGGTTCTATTAACATTTGAATTGTGTAGAAAATGCGTAATTTTACTACTCTCTTCTAGTGTATGTTTACCCTCATGTTAAAGATACACTAACTAAATTTGAAGTTGCCATATAAAAAATTTTTACATATTCCTATTATTTATTAAGTATAAAATTTCTAAAATTAAATTGGTTATAAAGATATTCCTAACAAAATTAAAAAAAAAGTCGAAACCCAGATACCAAAATATACTTCTGAATCCGAATCATAATCTCAGCAAAGACAAAGATTTTTCAACAATTCAAACAGTATTTTTATTGGAAAATTATAACAAATTTCGACATGTACAAATTTTATAAATAAAGGTATTTTCGCGCTGTTATAGGTTCACAAATAAAACCAAAAACGTCAAACTTTATGACACGATATCTAGAAAATCAGAAGTGACGTATAAATTTAGAGGTCAGTTTTAGAGCTGCTTATCATATAGAAAAGTATACTTTGGTCTATGGATTAAAAAATGGTTGACCTGTGTAATCTAAAGAAACATTTAAGTACCCAGCGGTAAAAATACACATTATGTACTCGCGTATCTAAGTGATATTTCGTGGCAGTCAGTGGTGATGCTTTCACTTATTCTTCCACTTAGATTTAACATAAAAGTGTCCTAGGCTGCCTCATCGATGTGCTCTCGCTTAGAATGTAAGCCACAATGTCATTAAGACAAATTAAAATTTCACTTACATAATGTGTGGAGTTCTAAGCGAAGTTAATAAGACGCCTATAAACGCCTGCAAATAAGAATGTAATGTATGTAGATTACAATCCTATTTGCATTTGTTATAGAAAAAATATATACTTTTTAAAGAAATAAAAACAAAAAAAAAAAATGAAAAAGGCAGATAACTCTCTGCTTAAATCGTAATCTATGTTATAATTAAAGTGCATGATATGTTGGATTACGCATATATTGCACTCTAAGTACTTAGATTGCTCGCTTAGAACGTCATACTGATGTCATCGAATATTATCTAAGTACTTTGTTTCATTTACCGCTGGGTATTTATTATTTAATCCAGATCTGGCTACACTTTTAAAGATTATTTTAATAAATATTTTTCTCAAACACCCAAATATGTAATCTCAAAAAAAAGCCAGACATTTGATTAAGAAGGGTACAGAGACAAATACGTAGGTATATAAAAACACGTCTACAAACCTATGTATGTATGTAGTATGTATATAAAAACGTAAATTTTTGGAAGTGGTTATATACATATTTAGAGACTTGATAGTAAAAACTACCAACAAATTTTTCAAAAATTCCAGTTCCAGGCATGTGCTAGCTCACCAAACAAGTTGTTGTTATTATTCTCAATGATTAAAACGTACAAAAGTTTTCTTTATTTTTATTTTTTTCTTAAACAAAATTTTATGTTTTGTTTTTGTTGTTTGTTGTATATATTATGATACGACACATGATACGGGTCGGGTCTTCTTGAAGATTGTTTTCAAACTGAAACGTTCACTTGTATTAAAACAGTCGTCTTGTAAACAACTAAATATAATAAAAATAAAAGTAGTCAAAGGATTTTTTTTAATTATAAAATTTTTTTTCAATTTATATTTTAAAATTTTATTGTTCCTTAATATATTCTGCGCATTTGAGGTTTCAATTGTAACCCTGATTGATAACCGTGATAACGTAGATAGATTAAATTAAAAACGTGTTCCTTTACCGTGTTGAATCGGCTGAGAAAAACCTACAGTGAATTTGACCCCGTAGGCCACGTACAAAATAATACTACAACTGTATTTTTTTTATTTTATTAAAATTAATCAGTGTTTTAATTAGCTTAGATTTTTTTAATTGACTTATTTTTTATTCTTTAGTTTTGTGTTTAATTTCATTTATGAGAATTTTATGTAGATTTAATTCAATTGTTAGACACACAAAATTGTACATTTCATTAAGTTCAAGGTTTAGGTTACAATTACTTTTTTAAAGTATTAAATTTCAATTCGTCTAGCTAGGTATATAGCGACAATTATCGCACGTGTTTTTTTAGTTCATTTTAAACTTAGTTTCTGCAATAATAAAGCCTTGAAATAAATTAAGTAAAAGAAAGTGTATATTTTTTGTTCTATAAGTAGATTTTATAAAATAAATTATATGGTTTAATATTTATTTTATTAAAATGACCTTTAATTTTTTGTAATTAACAAAAAACTAGTACTTTGTACATAATAAGAGATGATGCGTCATGACGTGTACACAAATTTAGGAAATTTCTTTACATAAATGTCTACATTTTTATGTATTTATATATTTAGTCTTATTTACTATATAACTTATCTATGACGGCATATTTTGATGCTAAATAGAAGGTCTATTAAGCATCAAAATGTGGTAGTTTAAATGTATTAATTTTCATTTATGAAGTACCTGTGAAATTACTAAAAATGGTTAAAATATGTACTTTGTTTCAGCTTTTATAAATATTTAATTTTATTCAGTTCTGCATACAAACATAGCTACATACATATAAAATTAAAAATGTGGTGAAAGCGGATATGGTTGAATTTAGATATTTTAATTAAAATATTCGTGATTTGATTAAGATGCCATTTTTCCTTGGAAATATTAATTAAACAATAAAATAAGAATATTTAATTTACTATAAAAATAATAACTACCCAACATCAATGTACACAACTTATTTTAATTCTGGGTTTAGATTTTTCATTTCCTATTCTCTTTAAATGAATATGTGCTGCCAGACTTAAGAATTAAACACTTTCTAATAGGGTTCTATAGTTGAAACGAAAAGTCGACTTTTCGACTTTTTGCATTTAGTTAAAAGTCGACTTTTCGACCTTTCGACTTTTTCCATTTTATGAAAAGTCGATTTTTCGACTTTTCGACCTTTTTCATTTATATAAAAGTCGACTTTTAGACTTTTCGACTTTTAGTATTTTATAAATGGTCGACTTTTCGACTTTTTCCGACTTTTTTCGACTTTCCGACTTTTTTCGACTTTTCGACTTTTTTCGACTTTTCGACTTTATTCGACTTTTCGACTTTTTTCGACTTTTTCCGACTTTTCGACTTTTTGATTTTTTACGACTTTTTGACTATTTTCGATTTATTTCGACTTTTATTCGACTATTTTTTACTTTTTTCGAGTTTTTCCGACTATTTTAGAGTTTTTGACTTCTTTTCCACTTTTTTAAAATTTTCGACTCTTTTCGACTTTTCGACTTTTTCCGACTTTTCGACTTTTTTCGACTTTTCGACTTTCTTCGACTTTTTTCGACTTATCGACTTTTTTCGACTTTTCAACTTTTTTCGACTTTTCGACTTTCCGATTTTTTGACTTTTCGACTTTTATTTACAAAGTCGACTTTTCGACTTTTTTCATAGACGATAGTCGAGTTATCGACTTTTTTGGAACAAAATAGTCGACTTCGACTTTTCTACTTTTTTCGACAAAAAGTCGATTGTTCGATTATTCGAAAGTCGATTTATAGAACCCTAATTTCTATAGTTACTAAAAAGTCGACCTTTGAAATAAAACAGCTGACAGTTTTATATGTTTCATATAAATAAAATTTATTTTATTTAAATTTTATTCTAATAAAAAAGTTTTTTTTTAATGTTTACAGTTTTTCAATTTATTAATTTGTTTATTTAATAAATAAGTTATATCATGAATTCCAGGAAAGAACACAGAAAAACCGACAATTTTTGACCTCATGTCTTCCAATTTCCTTCATATTATCAATATATCTTCTTGAAGTAGAAAATAAAACAACTCCGTTGTTTATTTTCAAAAATTTCAAGAAACGCGATTTTTATGGCGATTTTAATTTGTTCGAAAACTACAAAAAAATCAAAAAGGTGTAAAACTTTGAACCTTTATATCTTTGAGAGTTCATATCGGATTTTGTTAGAACCCAATCTATTACTGTGTATGAGCTCTTTCATTCTAATATAATTATTATATTAAAAAGTTTAAGATAGTGCACTATTTATGGAAATGCACTTTTTGAATGCATTTTTGAAATCGTTCTCCCTGTTTAAAATGTTGTAAAAGTGCATAATTCGATTATTTGAAGCTTTTTATGCAAAATATAAAAATGTTAGTAAGATGAAAACAGCTGTTTCACTTTTTTGTATCTGTTTTAAATATTGACCGGTGTTGATGACTTTTAATGCCTTCGATTAGACATTAGCGATACAATGTACTTCGAGCCTATTATAGATAACTTGTTCAAACCACTGGTTTATAATACAAGGCCAAGTTTAAGCGTAAAGATAACTGGCTTAATCGCTGAGAAGTTGTGTCTAGTATGACCCAAAAATCTTCGCTTTTTGAGTCCCCAAAGTTGGGCAGTTACAAAGTATATAAAGTATATAAATAAAAATTGTCTATTTGGTCAATTAAAAGAAGAATGTAGGATTTTAATAAAAAAAACAGGCCAACAAAATTTAAAAAAAGTCGAAACCCAGCGACAAAATTATACTTTTCTACCTCTTATCCATCACATCAGTATTTCCAGATTTCGTGTCATTTTTAAGACCATCTGTTAGCACAGTTTTAACAACAATTAAAAAACTATATATCCTACAAAATTATTTTTTAAATAAGATTTAAAATATTAAAGTCGAATCAGATATAGACAGTGTTAAATTTCGTTACAATATATCCAATAGTTTACACAATAATAGAAAACGTGGTAAATTAGAAAAACTTGGTGAATACAAAATTTACTCACCATGATTGCTGTTGTCAACTTTTTTAAAGTAATTGGATTTGCGACCCTATAAGTATGCTTCTTCTTTTTCATCCTAAAGTTATGGTGACGAACACTGTATTACCGTTAATTAATACTAAACTATATTTAGTACTATTTTGAGTACTGTATTACCAAAATCATACCATGAAAATTATTTCTTGTAATTACGACACATTATAAAGTCGATTATGCAGTGTATTCTATTTAAATAAATTTAAAAATGTACTGCAATTGGTAACTCTATAATAAATTCCCTTGGCTAAATTAGAAGTTGCCACTTTAACAGCTGTTTAGTATAATTTAGAACAAACATAATCTGGCTACTCTACAAAACCAGAGAACGTGCCAAAGTGTATTTATTTTTGAACGTGCACTTTTTGTTTATATTTTATTGTACATTTTCAAAACAAATCTATTAATTACAAACAAAATTAAGCAAAAAATGTCTATAGATTATGGTAATTTATGTTCAGTGATATTGAAACAATGTTTTGGTGAAACAGTGCAAATAGTGGGTGATTGTTTATTTGGTGCAAATGCCAGGACACTGAATAACCTGGTGAAAACTTCCAATTTAACTAGAAGAGAAGTAAACAACGAAAACAATATTAAAATAATTGATTAAAACTAAAACTAAATTTTTAATTTACAAGGTTTCAACAGCTTTGGGTATTTTGATAAAGTATCAGTTAATAAAATTTCAACCCAGTGAGTCAAATCCCTTTGTGGCCGAATATTCTTTGAAACGTGATGAAATTTTGTATATACTCAGATATTCCAGGTAATATATATTATTGTCATGTCTAAGTAATAAATATTTAGTTAAATATATGTATATCATATTTTAGATATGTTCATCTAATACAAACTAAATATGGTTCCGTTGGAGCTGCTATCGCTGAGGAACTGCTACATAGTGGATCTCAAACCGCTTCTAATGTCATTTTAAAATGTATTTCTAACAATGAGATCAATGAAAAGTTGGAAACCATACGTGATACATTTGTTACGATGATTAAGGACAACTATTTGATTAAACTGCCAATGTTAGTGCCGACTGAAGGTGAACCCGATCCAGTACCAAAGTTTAATATTGAACCTTATGACTTGTTCTTTCCACCGGATATTGATATACCAACATTATTGAAAATACAGTCCGGTGCTATACCGGCGACTCAAGCAAAAGATTCACGTAAGTTGTCGCTATTCTGAAAAATGTATCATTATAATGATACCTAATACCTATAGGCATTTAAAGTTTGGATTATTAGCTATTTTAAGAATATATTTCTTCATTTCAGACTTTTATTGGCAAATCAATTTTAGCCGTTTTCATCAAGACTTTCGTGATGCCATCATGATAGGAGCAATTGAACGAAAACTGGGAGCTAGTGCTGCAGAGTGTTTCCGATACATATTAAAACAAATGTATGAAAGAACTGATCCTTGGCAAAGAGTAAGTTTTTAGATTTATAAAACTATTCATGATCATAGATCGACCTTCTTTATCACAATATGAGTTATAAGCGAATTTCTTCCACTTTGAACTCATGCACTGGCTACCCGCTAATATTATGGCCATCAACTTGCCCTAAATTTTAACGGGTCTGAACATGTTTCTATCCTGGGTAATGCGACCTATATACCTAGTAACATTAACTAATGCTTTCCCATCCTCCTTCCTGATAAGAGCGTCACAGTATCGAAAACGAATGACTTATTTTATTTAGCAGATGTATGTAAGTCAGCAAGGGGTGTGGTAGATGGCTTCTACATTTCCTTATTTAATAAATGTATGAGCTTCAAGCAACAAGCCTACTATCAAATCTTTAACTGACTCATCCAGACTGGTTCGCGAATGTTGGTCGTCTTTTGGCGAGATGGCGAACAGCATGATGTTTGGACTGCTCATATTAAATGGGCATCCCTGACAACTTGCTCAACTTATAGACAGACCTGTCCACTCTATGATGGTAGAAAGTCTCACAGCTTGTTGAGGCTTTTAAGTGTTTGGCTACGTCTCCCTTACTGACGGGGTACTGTAAAATAGGTGCGCATGCTAGAAGACTTAACCTTCTATACAACGACTTCATGATAAGGATTGTTACCTTTGGTAATCCGACGTTGCATTCAGAACTGATGAAAATAGTATTTTATCTTTTGTTCGTGCCTCAGCCTAGTTTGACTCCACACTGAACATGGACATGTAATGTCTCATGGGTGGATCGAGACGTGATGTCGACTGCCTCATATCTACATAACCTTGCAGTGATCACATACGATTGGAAGGGTTATTAAAAATTCTAGATTTTTTAGTAAGAAAAATTATGACCACAGATCATGATCGGTTTTGGTCTAAAATATGAGTGATTGCAGGATCGTTACCCATTTTCGTATGTAGAAATTTTATTTAGTTAATAAGGATTTTGTTTTTATTAATTTTTTCATAGATTTTTTTCAAAATTATGAGTCCATTCACTATTAAATTCCTATTAAGGATTTTGGATTGTGTTTTTTTACGAAAAAATATATTTTTTGTTAGACATAAAACGAGATCTTTTTCGAGGCTTATTTATCTAAATATTAAGGAGATTTTAGCATGTTTAAATAAAATAATATATTTCTTATTTTTTAGCAATATTCGAATCCTTTTACTGTTGTTGAAGTCAAACAATATGCTGAGAAAAATTCCAGCAATTTGGATTTAGTTCGACATTTGGAACAATATGTGGCATCTATAGGTATAAAATCCTTTTTAAACATAACTTCTTAAATCACAATGTTAAATTTCTCTTTCAGCTGATGACTCCCTTGGTTTCATACGTAAAATAGGTGAAATGGGTGGTGGGCAATATGTGGTCGATATGTCATTGGCATTTGAAAACTTAGCGTTGGCATGCGTTGAAAATGTTATAACCGAAAGATTTGGTTCAAAGGCTTCACGGATATTTCGTGTAGTTCGTGTGAAAAAATATATTGAACAGGAAGATTTGCAAAAAGAAGCCATGATACCAGCCAAGGAAGCTAAATTATTATCATATAATCTATTTCAGGAGCAATTTTTGCAAATCAAAACTATACGTAAAGCAGGCGGTGGTGGTAGTGGTCCGGCAAAGGCGTTTTATTTATTTTATTTGAAACACAAACAGGTAAACTCAAATATTTTTAAACAATTTTTTGTGATACATTTTGGTATATTTCTTAATATATTTTCCATAGATCAGCAAAATGTTATTGGATATTTGTTATAAGGCTTTGTACAATGATATAACTCGTTCAAATTATGAGAAAAATGAGCATAAACGTTTAATAGAAAAATCTCAAAAATTAGACAGTATTGTGGCCACCATGAAAGAAAGAGGAGAATCGGAGGAATATATAGCAGAGGTAAGCAGTATGGAAATATTTCTATTATTTAAAATAAAATATTTATAATGTATTTTTTGTAGATACTTGAAACTTTAACACCACCAGAACGTGAAATACTCGATAAAGTTAAGACACGTATTAAAACTTTATCAAAAGCAGAACTAACATTAGACGATACTATATTTTTATTACAAATGTATCTCTATCACTCCTCACAACTGCCAACTTTAGCAAATGCTAAAAAGTAACTTACAACATAATTAATTTTGTTTAATTTTCAATTTTATTACATGTATAAAAAAAGGTTTATATTAAACAACAGATTATTTGGAAATAATTTAAACAAATATGTGGACATATGAGAAAAACAATTTGTAATATTTTGTATACATATTTTTTCTTTGACTATTTACAATGATTACAATAACAATAACTTATTAAATGCTTTTTTTATATTCAAAGAAGAACTTAAATAAAAAAATAACATATTATGTAAATATAAAAAATAATTATGTTAAAAACTAAAACTAAACTAAAATTATTTTGTGAAATGTTAAAAAACAAACACCCACTGTTAAATGTTTTATTATTTTGTTTTTCATAAAAAAATGGCAAATGATTTAGAAGAGAAAAGGAAATTTTTAGGGTAATTATTGGCTGAATTTAGTAACAAAAACTATTAAGAATTATAACAAATTGTTAATAATAGTTTTTTGTTGCTAAACAGTAAAATTGTTCTAAAAAGCGTTTGTTTTAAATATTTAGTGTGTGTATGTTTTTGTGAAAGTAGAATGTAATGATGGTGTTGTCGGTTTCATTTTTTTTATTCAAAATGTATTATGTTTAACAAAAATGTACTCAAGTTATGTGTATGTATTTATGGTTTTATGTACTATATGTATATTTATGTATATGGACTTTTTAAACTACATGGCATTACCATTGTAATGCTCATACATATAATCCCAAAATTGTTGCCGTTCAGTTTCCGGATTTGTTTTCATTTCAAGATTTGTTGTTATATCCATATAATTTAAATTTTGCATAACATCATTGGGATTTATAGGCTGCCAAGTGGTGGTAAGTAAATTATCCTCTATATGTGGTGGGGTGGGATTGCTAAAATATAAACAATATTTATTATAATCAGTTTTTATATAAAAAGTTGTAATTTTTTCTTATTTTACCCATATTTAGCGAAATTTGTCCACATTCGCACCATACGATTTTTGACTAGTACTTCCATGGATTTTGGATCCAGACTTAAATTAAAGAAACCAAATTTGAATAAATAACCCATTTCATCGCCGTGACATACACCCGGCCGTTGAAGGCCTAACATTCGTTTATATAATCCCAAAGCACCATCGAATGAAAAGCGATACATATAGACGGGAGCATTGCTATATTTTGCATGTTGTCTGGCTGTACGTCTAATACCTTGCAGGAACATTAAATCGGTAAGTAACTGAAAGAAATACGAAATTGAAAT
The DNA here is from genome assembly GCF_015586225.1 of Lucilia sericata. Classification (NCBI taxonomy): domain Eukaryota; kingdom Metazoa; phylum Arthropoda; class Insecta; order Diptera; family Calliphoridae; genus Lucilia; species Lucilia sericata. Next base: position 367,465 of record NW_023994060.1, on the reverse strand, counting down.
TATAGTAAAAAATTCATAAAAGGAAAAAAGTTTAGAAAATTCGTAAAGACAGCATTGGGAAGATTTTTATTGGCGAAACAGAATTATAAATTAATATTTATACCCTACACCATTATAGTGGGGAGGGTATTATGCGTTTGTGCTGATAAATATTGGTCATACATCAACCTTAAAGTATTTTAATCGGCTCAGAATCACTTTTTGAGTCGATTTAGCTATGTCCGTCTGTGTGTCCATGTAAACCTTGTGCGCACACTACAAGCCGCAATTTTCAAGATAATTAGATGAAATTTGGCACAACCTCTTCTTTTGACCCAAAGACGAAGCCTATTGAAAAAGTTAAAATCGGTTCATTATTTTGTATAGCCCCCATACATCCGTACCCCCCGAATAGATCTTTTGAGCTCATAAATATATTAAATGTTCTTGTATCACTCCAAAAATGGGCAAAACTTAGTTTTATATAAGTCTTAATGATTCTGCTGATTTTCTTAATGATCGGGCCTCATTTGTCACTATCCTATGATGGTAAAAGTTCTCTTATAAAAACTAATATCACGATGATATTCTGCATAAATAACTGATGTAGGCGTAGATCCCTCTACCAAAATTTATAAGGATAGGACCATATAACCCCCAACTGCCCCACATAACCCCTATTTTAGAAAAACCCCTTTTTTATCAACAAATTGTTAAAATATTTCTGAATTAAGTTAAACATGAAATTAAATAATTTATTATTAAAAAAATAATCAAAATTTGTAACATAATCACTGGTGTAGGGTATCATATGGTCGGTCTTGCCCGACTATAAATTCTTACTTGTTTTTAAAAAAATTCGTTATGTTCGAGTTAGAATAATCTTCAAATCATAAGACCTCATACATTTTATAATTTCGAACTTAAAAATTTGAAAATTTTATTCAATTTTCAATATAGTTTCTTAATTTAATTTTTAATTAAATTGTTTTTAATTGTTAAAGTGCAACAGTTAACAATGATTCATTGATTATAAAAGTCCACTTCGAATTATCACTTTCTTTAAAATCACTTACCGCTATCATTTCATCAACCGACTCAATTCCAACATGTTTTGAGCCTAAATAGAACTGACGTATATCACGACTGACACGGGATCTTTGGTCTGTAACATTGAGATCGTGGGGAACCAAACGTTCAAAATCATTTTCTATAATTTGCAATAGTTGGGGATTTTTACGTAAACCTAAATAAAAAAAACATTAAATTGATGTTTTATTAAACTTTTCACTTTAAAATAATTTTTTTTTTTAAGTTTTTCTGTAAAATTTCCAACTTACGTCTTATAAACAACATGGCCTCATGTGTATTATAGCCCGTCAAATACGGTATATTTTTATGGAATTTCTGTTTTTTATACGAGTCTTGTGGGGATTCTGTTATAAATGGTGCTTCATAGTAGACATTTTTCTCTCCCTCCTTATTCCAATAACCCTCAACGACAGGAACGAAGGGTAAACCAATATTATTTCTAAAATCTTCTTCGGTTAGAGTTGTAGGTGCTGCCTCCACTAGTTTCATGGCAGGAGCTCTTCTTAGGAATTCCAAAATCTCTTGTGTATTATTAGCACCAACATAACCTAAATTTGCTGCTAATCTAGAAGCTCTGGCCACTGAATTTTCACCCATAGCCCAAGGATTTAAAGCCGAGCCACTTTCGGAAATAGCGCGTTGAAATAGTCCTTTAGCTAAAGGTGATAATAATAACATTTGTACCGAAGAAGCACCAGCCGATTCACCAAAAACAGTAACTTGATTAGGATCTCCACCAAAGGCGGCTATATTATCTCGCACCCATTTTAAGGCTAAAATTTGATCTTTTAAACCCTGATTACCAGGAGCATCAGGACCTGCCGTCAAAAAACCCAAAGGTCCCAATCTGTAATTCAAAGTCACCAATACAACATTTTCTGCTACTAAATAATCGGGACCATATAAAAAGGTGTTTCCAGAACCAAAAGAATAACCACCACCATGTAGCCAAACCATTACGGGGAACTGTGGGTTACTGAAACATACATTTTAACATTATTTGAAACTGTTCAATTTTGCCAAAAAAAAAAAAATCAACAAAACTTACTATTCTCCCTTAGGCAATTTGGCGGTAAAGACATTTATAAACAAACAATCTTCATTGCCTTTGAAAGTATCTAAAATCATATTTTTATGGGGACAACTATTGCCCTCTCTTGAGGCATCTCTTATGCCAGACCAACTTTTTTCTGGTTCTGCAGCACGGAATCTGAAATAACAAATTTATATAAAAAAAACTAGTTTTACAAAATTAAATTAATTTATCAACCTTCTATCGCCCACTGGTGCTTGTCCATAACGAATGCCTTTAAAGCTATAATAGCCACCACGTTCACCAGAACGATACTTTTGAAAACGTCCCCTTACTTTACCCGCCGATGTTGTCACCACCACCTGGGCATCTTTCTGTAAATGTAGAAATGTATGTTAAATTGTTAATAATGCACTCTAATACAATTTGTTAGTAGTTTGCTGTTATTTGCCAAAAATATTAAATATTTTCAGTTTTATTGTTGTTTTGCAAACACCTTGACACGGTTATTTGGTTAAAATATTTAATAGTTAGCAAAAGTTCTAAAATTGTTTAGCATCTTGTTAGAATATCTTTGCCAAAAAAACACATTCCAAAATAAATGATATTTTAAATTATTTAGTAGGTTTTTGATTTATATGTGTTATTTATTTGTTAGTTTTACTTCTTAGCGCAATTATGTCCACATGAAACAAATGTTTTTATTCACCTGTTGCTTGAAGGTCGCTAAGGAGTGGTCTTTTTGATAACCATATATCTTTGAAATAAAATTTATTGTAGATTCTAATATTTTATAAAGTGTTAAATATCCATCAACATGAAATGTTTTTTTTTTTTTTTTTGCAAAAATATAAACTAGAAATGAAAACTTGCCGAAATTTGGTTTTTGGAGGGCAAACAAACAAACATACTACATATATGGTTTTCGTTCAAACTAAAATTTCTTGTTTTTATACCCTTCACCTTTGTGAGAAGGGTATACATAAGTTTGTCATTCTGTTTGTAATCTCTGTAATATAATTTTCCGAGTCCCTTTAGATAGTGGAGACGATTAAGTCTTGTCCGTCTGTCTGCCCGTGTGTATGAATGTCGAAGTGCTTTACGTGAACACCTGACTTGAAGGCCTTATTTCACGGTGGTCTTTTTCAACCACTGGGTGAGTTTTATTGGCGACTCACCACCGCCCGAATATGGAAGTTCCAGTCCAGTATACGTGCACTTTGCTCAAGTACTTGAGCTATCCAACCTCTGACCATTGCTGCCCCGTTGCTTAACTTCCCTTTACAACCACGCAGATGGGATGGCCTCTGTTGGGACGGAAACAGCACCTAGAAACGTAACCGGTAGGCCGAAGTACGCATCCATAAAATAATCCGAGACTTTGTTCTTACACACAGTGACACACTGTGGTAAATCTGGTATGCACAGAGTATACTCTGAACATACCTGGACAAGGAAGGAAAATTCAATCGTATCACTTGTATAAGATACCTTTCATTCATCACCATTCAACCCAACAACATACGACAGACTCACTCTAGATATAAGGTTTGGCAAGGCCTGCGGGTAACTGGCTACCCGTAGTACCAGATTATGTGGTTCTCTGGTTAGACCCCATGACAAATCATACCAAGGACTAGCCGAGGAGTAAAGTGACATCACCAGTTTATAGTCCCGGCAGTCCATGTGTATCTAGAAATCAGTTTTCGGAAGACATCAGATATCTGCGAGATTCGAATCTTCAATAATTCTATTAGGCATGCTTTCGACATTTTCGCTATTTAAAGTCAGAAAAATAGATTTATAAATAACGGAGATATGGGTAAAAGTCCGAGAGAAACTGGAACCGGAATTAATAAGAACCTATAAGAGGGGAGATTTTGGTACTATTTCGTTCTTCACAAGGTATTTTTTAAATATTCTATAATATTGAACATAGAAACATAAAATTAAACATTCAGAATCCCGAGTGAATTGATATTTGTAGAAAAAGATTTTTGGTACTTTTTCGTTCTTTTTGGTGTTTCTACAATAGTTAATCTAGAAACCTACCATCAAGTATATTAGGATTCTGATGTATTGAAAATCTATAAGAGGGAATTTTTTGGTAGTTTTTGTTCATTAACTGTTACTTTTTATTATAATATTGAACCTAGAAACGTAGCATACTGATTGAATATTTATAAAGTATACCAATAGGATTAGAATTGTTTTCTAGGTCGATTAAGCAATTTCCGTCCGTCCGTCCGTCTGTGCCTTGTAATCTAAATACAGGTCGCCATTTTAAAGATAGTTCAATAAAATTTGGTATGCTTAATACTTTTGGCCCAAGGGCGAACCCTACTAATTGGTTAAAATCAGTCCATTATTTCACCTAGCCTCCTAGCCTCCGGACCATCCGATTTGAGCTTTTTAGCACTTAGTTATGTTTAATATACTCGTATCTCGAGAAAAAGGGGCACAACTATTAGTATAAAATATAATTGATTAGTATAAAATATAATTTCAAAATTCGGCGCGTCGAATTTAGAAATAATCGGGCCTCATTTGATCCTTGCCCTCATACAAAGCCCCCCATCAGAAAAGCACTTAAATGACCAAAATTCGCCTTAAAAGACTAATGTCGAGAAGAAATTCAGCATAAAACCATTTTATGTAAACGTACATCCATCAGCAAAATTTTGTGAAATCGTTCTATATTTTCCCCCAACCCCCACATATAGAGAATATTAGTTTTTCATCTATCGATTACTTAAATATATCGAAGGCAATATACAATTCAACATAAATGCTTTATTATGATAAATCACACTTTATTTTCATAACTGGTGTAGGGCTGACGACATAGGCCACTGTAATTTCTTACTTCTTTGATTTTCTGAATTATTGAACCTAAAACATAAAATGAAAATCTATAATAGTGAATTTTTTGGTACTTTTTGTTCTTTAACTGGTACTTTTTGAATCATAAAAATATTTGAACCTAGAAATGCAAAATTAAACATGCAGCATTGGTACTTTTTCTTCTTTTAATTGGTCTTTTTTCATTTTCTGAATTATTGAACCTATAAACATAAAATGCGTTCGCTTCGATAACGCATTCTTATATCGTAATTAATATAAAAAGTTTTGGATTTCTTGTTCGATATCGAGTGTCGTCACCATAAAGAGAAAACTTGCGATAAATTTCACTCGATCATGTATACGTTAAAGTTTTCAAATAAAGAGGATCATTTAATTCTCTTATTTTTTTTTTTTTTAATAAATCATCAACATCTTCTCCCACAATTCAAAATGCATCTTCCCTTATAATGTCTTATCTCAAATTAGGCCAAATTAGTATGCAATTATAAATAAAACATATGTAAGTAATCTTAGGCAACAATCTCTTAAAACTTATGCAATCCATAATCTGACAGGTTTTCCAAATTTTCTGACCAGTTTTATTTTATTATTTTTAATATATTTTTTGCTTAAGTGCAACAAAACTGTATTGAACTTCAATCATTAATAATAGTTAGTGAGCAAGTTTAAGTGTATACGAAAACGAATATCAGCAACCAGTAACAGTTCAGTATCACTACCAGTATTTTAAAATTAAAAGCTTACGGTTAAATATCTAAAATACATAATAATACTACTTGTGTCTACGGTCGACGACGATCTCATCTGTTCGATACTCTTACACAAAAAAAAAAAACAATCATTTATTATACTTAACTAAATTTGTTAGATAAATAAGTATGTACTCAAGCACTACTAAGATCGTAAAACTAAACACCAGCATGGTCTGACGGACGGACTACTATTCATAAAGGCATTGACACAGAATACCATGCAGTTGTATGGTAGTGGCTGTTTTCAGTGACAGGTGTCACCATCATCATAGAAAAACTTTAACAATTGATATTTGGCGAAAAAAAGCATTTTACTTATAGACGTTATCAAACGTTTATGGTAAAATTTTATTTTCTAATCATAAAAAAAATACATGAACATGGTCATCTTAATGAACTTGTTTCGTTTTAATTTTTTTCTTTTTCAAATATTTTTAATATTGTTTGGACTTCTCTGCAAGTTTGTAACATGAATGCTCAATTTTTTTTTTTTTGTTAAAATTTTACGCTTTATGGTCATCGTCATCACCATCGTCTAATTGCTGTTGGGGTTTAAATTTTGGTTTAAGGAAAAAATATTTTCAATTATTTTTTATTAAAACAAAATCTAGTATTAAATAATCTGTATTCAATATCTTTGTTGCTCTTTAATGTTTAATATTTTAAAAATGTTGCCAAGAAATTACTTGTTTTCCCAACCAATTTTAAATTTTTATTCAACATCAAAGTGGAAATTTTAGTTTAGTTAGTTTTTATGTCCACCATCAATAAATATGCGAGTTATATTGATTTTATCATTTCGTTTGTAACACATCGAAATATTGGGACCTTTCGCAGAATTCCATTCTGACCGAAAGGGAAATTATTACTTAGTAATTAAATTGATTAAAAATTTAGAAATCCATAACTGTTTATTCTGTTGTTATAAAATCGGTTATGCCATGTGTCATAAATTTCCAATCAGTTTCCGAACCAACCTCTACACTATGTACATGTGTAAGAATCGATTCTTTTGTTTTTTGTTACCATAATTTACTCATTTATCAGATTTACATATTTTAAATTTTATTATATATAAATAGCTAGTGTAATTGATTTTCCTTTGCGTCATGGACTACGCTCTATAAAATTTTAAAAAGTTATATATGTCATTACTAGCATACCCTGAGTGTTTCGCTACCCTAACCAAAATGAAATACATACACAATTTTGTTTACTTTTATAGAAAATTAAAATTTATTAAAATTTTGTTTAATGTTTCAGTTTTTTACTTTCAACATCACGTGAATAAATTTCAGTAAGAAGCTTGTATTTTTAGTTTCATTCGTTAAGCTTCCACATTATAGAAAATTTCGAAAGTACTATTTGAAAAAAAGTACTATAAAATACCTCTAATAGATTCTCATTTAATCAACAATTTTATGTTTCTGTGTTCAATATGATATACAATTCAAAAAATATAATTTGATTAATGAAAAAGTACCATAAGTCCCTTTCAGTAGATTCTCATTCACGAAGGAAAAAACGAAAAAGTACAAAAATCTCTCTCAATAAATTCTCATTTAATAAGGACCGTGTGTCATGTGTTCCGGTTAACCATTATAGAGAATCCAATAAGTACCATTTGAAGAATGGAAAAGTACCAAAGAGTTCCCATTTACAGAATATTATTCAGTCAAGACCATGTATGTTAAAATTTATGTTCCTAGGTTGAATATTGTAGAAAATTCAAAAAGTACCATTTATGAGATAAAAGGTACTAATTGAATGTTATTCAATAAGGACGGTGTATGTTTAATAATCATGTGTATTGAATTCATATTGTAGAACATACAATGTGTATCATTTGAAGAAAGAAAAAAGTACCAAAAGTGGAATAAATTCTACATTAGTGGAAAGTACTAATAAAAAGAGTAAAATTTTTTCCTTATACTTTTTCGAGAATTAAGTTTACAAAATGTTCCGTATTTAAATCTATATATCACAGATAAAACTCAAACGATTCAAATCTGCATTCATTTGTTCCAGAAAAATTGTGCTTTCCAAAAGTACCAAACAATTTACTCGAATTTGTTCCTATATAGGCCTTAGTATTCGAATTCCAAAAAGCTTATTTTGAGAGAGGAAATAAACTACTTTTTAAAATTTTATAAAAATTTTCTCAATGAGTTTGAATAAAATTAAATTTCTCCTTTTTGGTACTTTTTTCCGTAGTGAAATTGCAAAAATTTTGTTTCAACAAATATTACAGAGTTAGACCGTAATTTAATAGGAATACTTCAATAAATCGAAAAGGTTTTCTTAATGTGCTAAAATATAGTACCATAAATACCCCCAAAAGGACTGAATTTTAAAAAAGTACGAAACGGGTGTCTCATAATTTTGGGAGATATATTCAAAATATTTACAAAAATGTTATTTTGTTTATTAGTTAAAAAGTTATAAAGGGCCAAAAAAGGTACCAAATTAACATTTGTTACACATTTTCACACCTTAAAAGTACGAATTTCAAAAAAGTACCAGACCCCGATCTGCTTATTTGAAGAGTAGATATAGGTACATTTAAAATTTTTCTTGTATCACTAATATTAGGTAAGATACTTAAGAAAACCCTCCTTAGTGGATCTACATGACCAAAAACATATCATCAGCTCTCTAAATACTTTGAGAAAATTAAAATCGCTATACTAGCATCTTGTATATCGCTATATTGGCCCATTCAATAAAACTTATTTTTGTCGAATTTCGTTGATATACAGGAATTTTGAAGCAAGTTATGAGCGTTCAAGTAATTTTCTGAATTGAACCTTATATGGTGGGATGGGGACCGATGAACCGATCTTCATAAAATTTTGATAGAAATTTAAGTTTCTATAATACTTGTTCATATCGATATTCATCGGTAGTTGTATTTTAAATCCAATTATGGGTGTTAAAGGTATTTTCTGAAGAAGGCTAGGTGAAAACTTTAACTGATTTTGATTATTTTCAATACCAAACAAAAATTGCATCCATATGTAGGACCGCCTTCCGAAATTCTCTGAAATTTTTTATAGTGGGTATATTAGATTCTGCTTAACCGAATAATAATAACACTGTTAGTTTTTTTGCTTTATAAAGTGTTGGTCGTTTCTTGTGCTTATTTGAAGGACACTTGCTGGCTGCTTAGAATGCATGTTTAGTTTGGTTATGGCTTGTTGCAGAATACATATTTGGCTTTGTTATTATTACTACTTTTATTGTTTGTGTACCAGTAATAACTATTATTGGTATTAATCAATTTATGGTGCTAATTTATGTATAAAGATTTTTGTTTTATTTTTTTTATTACTAAGTGTTTAGATTTTTCATTATTTTATTTGTTTTTTATGCAGATCTAGAAAAAATACTTACACGAAATGACCTTACAACTTCTTGCACCACACGCATTGCACGTGATGGTAATAATTGTACCAGTGAATTTGGATGTGATGTCAGTGTTTTCCATGCTGTAGTTTCCTGTAGAGAAATCGAAAAATTAACAAACTGTATTTATAATTTGGTAAGTCTAAAAATATTTATTATTAATTAATAACTAATTTATTGCTTAGTTATTATTAAAAATTTTTATACACGTGTTTTTTAAAGAAAATCTGAAACAAGTTTAGTTTATTTTCTGACTTTTTTATTATGATTTCATAAAGTTACTATGTTAATTTTTAACATATTTGTGGTTTCGTCATGTCTGGTTAAATACTTTTGTTTATAGGTTTATGCTAATTTTAATTTTGTTTTTAATTAGTTTAATAGTTTATTCATATGTATTTTAAAATGTATCTTTTGTTGTTTACATAAAAATTATGTAAGAGATGTGATTTTCTTTAATTCTATAATATTACTTTTTTTTAATGAGACTTATTTTAAATGTTGTTAACGTCAGAGCTCCTATATGCGCAGAAAGTTTTAATTATGTTCGCTTGACGTCGTAATCTTTAGTTTATCATTCTTTTTAACTGATATCTCTTTAAAGTGGTTCTAATTTTGACTAAAAATTTTTTATACTTATTTCTAACTTTAATTTTAACCATGTTCGAAACATTGATGAAATAGCTATCTGAACTCCTTTCTACAATTTTTGCTAGGACTAATAGGTGAAAAGTTATACGCATTTGAATAAAACACTGTATGACCAAAATGTCCAACTTTGACCTCCTCTAATTCCGGCAGTTCTGGTGCAAATTTCGTTTCCTTGGTGCAAATTTCGTTTTTGCATTGGGTCACTTGATATGTATGTGGGAACTTAAACAAATAAAAAAGAAGTAAGAAAGTGCAGTCGGGCATGGTCGACCGATATACATATGTATATACTCAAGCAATTTATTATAGGGTTAAATATGGACCGATCAATATTAAATTTTCTTTTGGAATTTAAGTTTATAAAAAACATACTTTAGCCTAATTTAAACATAATACTAGTGTTTATATGTGAGTTATGGCCTTTTAAGAAATTTGCAGAAAAATTACTTTGTTTGGGAGCTAGGGTCAAAATTACGAAAAACGGCAGTAGCTACTGTTAAGGGTCATATATATACCGGTATAATTAACAAAATTGTGAACTTTAAAGCGTTATTTATTGATAGAGTAGTATGGGACCTAAGTGAAATAATGGACCGATTTCAAGAATTTTCAACAAACTTCATCATTATTATAATAGAAGAGATTATATTAAATTTTGTTAAATTATCTTTAAAAGTGCGAAAGTTAGAGTGTGTTTATTGGTTTAGACTTGGAAATGACCATTAAAGGGTGCCAAGGAACAGCCTTTTTACGAATCGTACGTAGAAAACTCTCAATCGATGTGCATTAACGTTTTGCGCACCAGGTATATAGTACTCTAACAAAATGTTTAATTATTTTTCTCGCGATGACCTCAAATTACAAATATTTTTAGGCCCAGTTCGAACAGATCGCATTGAACATATTGTACTGAGATCAAGATTTTTAATCGCTGGTAGGGAACTGAGGTCTACTACAAAAAAAAATATATATATATTTTTGATTTTTCTCGTATTTATTACATTAATACTAATCATTTGAGAGGTATTCCTAGTAACATAATGTCCATCTGTTTATTAATTTTTATTTTTTGGAATTTTTTCATTTGGTTCCAATAAGTTGTTTCGGAACTAGTATACGTTTCATGAAATAATGATGTAATAGCAATGTTTAACTTGTGTCAAAGAACTATTTCCTTGAAAAATCTTGAGAAGTATTTTAGAAGCACAACAATGTTCCAAGGAACGGGTTCCAGAAGTAATGGCGAAATCACTAGTTCCTAAGTTTTTGTTTAAGAAACTGAAGTGGTTCTGTTAGCAATCGTTCTAAGACTACTTTTTTTAAAACAAGTTCTAGAGAAGTATTTTAGAAGCACAACAATGTTCCAAGGAACGGCTTTCAGCAGTAATGTCGAAATCACTAGTTCATAAGTTTTTGTTTAAGAAATTGAAGTGGTTCTGTTAGCACTCGTTCTAAGACTCCTTTTTTTAAAACAAGCTTCCTTTGAAGAATTTAAACAAAATACTCCTTTCGCTCCCATTTTCTTTATAAGAAAATAAAAAAGTATTTACCACTTTTTTATGCATAAACCTCAAAATATACTGCGTAATACCCACATGTATTTAATTAACCAATTTTGCGCCATTTATTTTGCAAAACTCAACCATTCACAAATAGTTTTGCACAGCCATCTAATAATGATGATGATGCTTAAAACCAAATAACAATAGTTTTGTGTGTATTAACTATTAAATGATCACAATACCATATAGTTTTTCATCTTCATTCACAATTATCTATAATTCGAGTCAATGGCCATTGGCCAACATTAAAAAATGGTAAAATAATATAATAAAGTAAGAGAGTTTATTTTTTTTTTTTGCATAAAAACTAATATGACCAACAAACGCAAACGTCTGATGAATTATATTGTATTTTCCTACTATGGTCATTCATTCATTTACTCATTTCACTTATATAACTTTACAATTATTTTTTACTTTCTTTGGGAAAATCTGTGTTATTCGTTGAGGAAAAGTGGTCACACATAATGTGGTTTATTTCATTTTTATTTCACTAAACATTTAAATAATAACCGTTACTTTTTTTGTAAAATGATAAATTTCAATTTGTAAACATATAAATTATGCATACGTGCCTAATGGATGCTAAAAATTTGCTACAAGTTGTATGAAGGCAGGTACTTAAGAGAATGAATTAATAAAAATAATATTTTTTCTCTCAGAGAATTTTCTTTTGTTTTATATGTATATCGCTATCATTATCTGTTTTTGAATTAAAAACTACAATCATGTAACTGCATTATTGTTTTCAACGAATGCATTCTTTTCCATATTGTTATCTTGTAAAATTTACCTCTATTGTTGAAGGATCAATTGCGGAAGTTATTGTTGTGGTGGAAAATTCACCATATTTATTATCAATAACAGCAACAGCGTCATCAACTTCAATAACGTCATCAACCGGTATAATATTATTTGATGTCACTGCTGTTACCACCGATTTAAGAGTTGGCAAAGCAATATGAACATTTTTCTCGGTTGAAGTTGACGATGACAACGTAGATGCAGCAGTTGTAGTTGTGGAAGTACTAGTGGCAGTTGTTGTTGAGCTTAAAATATCAGTTGATTTTAAAGTTGAGTTTATTAAATTATTATTTGTGGTCGTTCCAATTAGTAATTGTGTTTCAGAGTTATTTGTAACTTGTGGTCGGTTAGTTGTATTAGCATCATTATTATTGTTTTCTTTTCTTTCACGATTATTACGATTTAGGTTTGTGACCGATATTGCGAATGCAATTAGAGCAAGAGCCATTGCAATTGCAGCCAAAGCAGTCACATATTCCAATGAGCGACGACAAGCCATTGTCTTTTTGTTGTTGTTGTTATTAGTTATATAAAGTGAGCGTAAACAGCTGGAGATAAAGCAAAATACTTGTAGCACGCTCTTAACGTATATTTTTGTTTTTTTATAATTTGCACAGTGGAATAAAAAGCGTAAAAGATCGACAAAATGTATGTGTTTATGTGAACTTAAAAAAATCGATGGTATTGTTTAAGGAAAACCACCCAATTTTCATGTTTCGAGCATGCAATTTGGTCGAAATTTCAAAAATTCAATGTTGGCCTCAAGCTCTTCTAACGTTGTTAATGCTGTGATACACGGTTGTCAGATCTTACAACGTTGTCTAACAATCGGTTGAACTTACAATTTTTCTTTTGCAACGTTGTCAGAAAAAGCATTACTGACAATGTTGCCAGACAAAATTTGTAAGTTGACACTGTTGTTAGACATTTTCTGCACATTTTACTGCCAACGTTGTAAGATCTAACAACCGTGTATACATAGCTTTAGTTATAATCAACAAAGAACAAGTAACAGTTTTATATTCGCCTATGACGAATCTTATATACACCGCATCAAATTATGTGTCTTAAAATTAAAGTGAATTTCGGAAGGTCTTCTCATTTATTTGATATATGCTGAATTTTATTAAACGAAATTAATATTAATATCAGAAAGATTTTCGGAATAGGGCCTTTAATTTCAGTTGGGTTCAATAATGGATCGAGCTCTATAGAATTAAAATGTGTTACCAATTTCTTAAAATTAATAATTTTTATCGAAAATTACCAAAAGAAATATGGAGGAAGTCATTTTTTGCAGAAGACCTTATATTGTGGGTAGAGCCAATTGAACCGATCCTTATAAAATTTGCTATAATTACGCCTGTTATGGGCGTTAAATTTATTTCTGAAGGGGACCTATCTATATGAGGAATAGGGTCAATTATAAACCGATTTTTATTATATTTGGTAGAAAGATCTTCAATTATGGATCGATCTCTATTGACTTAAAAAGAGTTACCAATTTCTTAAAATAATTAATTTTTATTGAAAATTTCAAAGGGAAATATGGAAGAAGTAATTTTTTAAAGAAGACCTTATATAGTGGGTAGGGTTAATTGAACCGATCCTTATAAAATTTGGTATTGAGTTATATTGTTCTTGTAAAACTTGTGTGTGTTGGATTTCCTGTTATGAGCGTTAAAGTTATTTCTGAAGGGGACCTACATATATGAGGAGTAGGGTCAATTATGAAGCGATTTTTATAAAATTTGGTAGAAAGATTTTTGTTCTTATAAAACTAGTTTGCGATGAATTTCACCCTAATGTTGTTGTCAGTTATGAGCGTTAAAGTAATTTTCTGAATGGGAACTTGTGTAGGGGTAGGGTCAATTATGGTCCGATGTCTACCACACAATGCAATATAATTTCTGGTTGCAAAAAACTGACTGTTGTTATCGCGTTTGAGGGATATTTGACCCATTTATGTCTCTTTAAACTTATTCAGGAGGGCCATTTTTAAGGGGGCTAGAGAAATCGTGGAGCGACATCGAACAAACCTTATTAATAGTGCAAAATTTCAACCCTCTAGCTGCTCCTATGTGTCCTCTATCGTGCTTTCAACATACAACAGATGGACGGAGAGACGGACGGACATGACGAGATCGCCTTAGAATTTAATAATATCCAAGAATATACATATATACTTTTGTGGGTCTACGACCAATATTTCGATGTGTTACAAACGGAATGACAAAATTAATATACTCCCCATCATTACTAATGGTGGGTAAAATCGCACGTTCATGCGACCGTCTCTTTTGACGGTTTCGTCAACTGTAATGGGTGTAAGGAGAATTTTGATACCAAACAATTTTTCCCCCAAAATTGAACCCCAAATACCGATCCTTGAAAATTTGTTTGTTAAATTTTGGAACATAGACTTTTTTGGATTGATTTGGAGAGATTCTAACGTGATGGGCGGTATGTTACTTTAAGAGAGTGACGTCCTAAGTAGGAGGTTTTCAGTCGTCACTTTTAACTAACAGGCTTTTTATTTCATCTTTATCGTTTTTAAAAAATTGGATTTTTTTCGGATTTCTAAAGTTTTGACAAATTATAAACGAAAAACTGAATTATTCAGACTTCTTATATATTTTGATCGTTGTGGTTTCAATTTCTTATTTATACTGTTAATATGTTTCGGTTAAATTGTCACCCTAAGTAAAACATATTGCTACCACAAATCAAAAATGCTGTTTTTAAGTTTTAAACACATTTTAATCCACTGTACATTATTATTGTGTAATAGTGGAAACTTTTTTATTTAAAGAAAATATTTGAGATAACTATTAAATTTTCTTTTGTTTTTTCAACATTTACTTAAAAAACACTTAATATAGGACGAACTTTAAAAACTTTATTATATTTTTACATGGAATTTTCACAAATTTTCTTAGTTTTTATTGAATTTTATTTGAGGAAATTTTCCTTAATGATTTTCTTTTATAAATTTTCTTGCGTTTAAATGAATTTTATACTTTTTGTAGGTTTAAACACTGCAAGTATTCGTTTATAACTGATTTTTTAAATCCAGTCAAACAGAGTATTTGCAAGAAATATGAGCAAAGTTTGGCTTACAGTTTTTACTGGTATTTTCGTGCATTTTAATGTGGTTTTATAATTTTTGCAATACATTTTCTTTTTTTCATTTTTTTTCCAATTTTCAAATACAGCTACCACTATTTTAATGTGTTATTTGTTTATATGTTATTAATAAAATAGTTTGTTTCTAAAATTTTATTTTAAATTCTCCTATTGGTTTAAACAATTTTTCCTATGAATTTTATTGTTTTCTCTCTCAAAAATACTCGTAATTATTCTGCAACAATAGAAGTATTGTCGTTTTGTTATTAGACACGCAACAAATATAACAAACAGCAGCAACAATAGTTGTTTTGCATTGTTGTTGACATGTATTTGTTGTTGGTGATGCCTTTCTTGATCACCATAAAGATTGGAATTATGTTGTAGTCGATTCATCAAATGCAGTTACATTACATTACTATATTAATCTATTTTTTTCTAAATTTGATACTTTTTAGAAGTTTCTGTTTAAACTTGGGCCTAATTGTCGTATACGTTATTGTATAAACTTTCTTATTGAAAACTCATTTCGATATCGAAATTAAGCTTTTTATACGTAAATTATGAGCCGATTCTCATAAAATTTAAACAACAATAGGTTTCGGTTCCTTTTTTGTGTCAAATTTCATCATTACCCCGATATTTTAAAGTTAGTCATTTTCTAAAGAGGGCCTTATATGGGGGTAGGGAGAATTATACATCATTTCTCTTAAAATGGAAATAGGTAGATAGATTTTCATTCATACAAAACTTGTTTATGTCAAAGTTCATTAAATCATTAAAATCTTTTTCTGAAGGGGACCTGGGGGTAGGGTCAATTATGGGACGTTTCTCATAGAACTTAGTAAAGAAATTACGGTTTATATAAAACACGTTTATATAAAATTTCTTTGCTAACTGGTATTTTTAAGCCACATATGGGCGTTAAAGTCTTTTTCTTATGGGAACTTTATATTGGGTAGGGTGAATTAAAAACAGAACGTCATAAAATTTGGTAGAGAGATTTCGGTTAATATAAAACTTGTTTATGTAAAATTTCATCAATCACCTTTAAAGCTGTGAGCTTTAAAGTATTTTTCTGACGGGGTCTCTTATAGGAGATGGGGTCAATTGTTGACCGATCCTTATAAACTTAGTAGAGAGATTTTGGTTCCTATAAAACTTGTTTATTTCATTGCTAAAGTGGTATTTTTGAGCCCGTTATGAGCGTAAAAGTCATTATATGAGGGGGACCTTATATGGGGGATAGAGATGGACCGATATTCATAAAGTGTAGTAGAAAGATTTCGACACTTTTTTACTTACTTTTTAAGTCAGTTATAACTGTTTAAACTGTATTCCGTGGTGCTAGGTGAAAGAGTGAACCCACATTCAATACCAGACATTTTGCATCAATAGTCGTCCTCTAGATTACTTCTAAAGTAATTACATTTAAAAATTTTAAAATGCCAGAGTTTCTATATCTCATTTTAAAAAGATGTGAACTCATATCATTTTAACGGTTCATATTAGTTTGATTTTTAAATTCTAACTTTGGTAGTTATATTATTAAAATTTTTGACAGTTCTTTTAATGTTTGTTTCAAGTACTTATACCTATCACTAAATTACAACACTATTTTGTAGTATGTATTTTATTGTTTATAATTGTTTACAACTATTTTTTTATTACATTACAATCTTTTTACGGACATGTTATATTTGCTTTATTATACTAGTTCTTTTTTCTAATCGAATGCATGAATCTTTCAAATTATTTTATTGACATTGTTCGATTCGTTTTTAACGAAATTGTTATTTAATGAGATTAAATAGTATTGTAAACAAAATTTAATGTGGTAATATATATGTTCTAAATTTTAAAGCGTCAACGGCAACGCTTTTGAAAACAGTAGTAGTGTATTTTTGTATAAAAACCCAGCTATAACTTTGTAAAGACTTGTACTTATACAACAACTTACTTTTCAATGACTATTACATACTGTCTGCATTACTTTTAAGTACAAAACACATTTTAATTCCCTATTTGTAATGACTTATTTGAGTACTTGTATGAAAGCTAGCGTGGTAAGTACTTGCCTCTAATGCCACCGTGTTAAAACAATGAGTTAAAAAGCCAATAAATAAGTGGCCTTTTAACATATTACTTTTACTAAAATTAGCAAAATTTTCCAAAATTGACAATTTATAAGGCTGGTATTTTTTTCTTGTTGACCAAAAATAAACTTAAAATCGTCAAATGCGTTGCCGCATTAATCGCCCCCACTGCAAATCAAAATTTCACATAAAATATGCACCAAAAAATGTGAATTCGATTTTCAAGCATTAATTACACGGATTCGGTTTATAAAAGCGGTTTCATTTCAAATAAATATCGTTTCGCTTATTCTTAGAAAAGTAAAATGAGCAAAATACTATTCAACGAATAACAAAATTTAAATATATATTTAAAACATAAACTATTCGATATGATGACACTCCCTCTAAAATAATATTTTATGAAATATGTCCCTATACATATATGTATATGTATCTTGCATAAATATGAGTTATGTTAAACCATAAATAGTTAAATATTATGACTAACCAATATTCAGTTTTCTTTAACTAATTGTTAAAATATTGTTAAAACCAGCATTTATGTAATATACAGTTAAAAATATTCAAAAAATGTACCTTAAAAATAATTTACCGCCAACAATGACACCCAATATTTAAACAACAATGACAAGTACTATATCATACAAACATACATATATTGTAAATATATACATAGATGTGTATAAGGGCGCAAATATCACTTTTTCAAAAATGCGTTTTTTTTTTGCAATTCGATTTTGTATTCTAGGACAGCAATATCTATAACATACATATTAGTAGATTGTTTCGTTAAAATTTCCCAAATGGCTTATATGCCCTTATTCACCACCATGCTTGTAGATCATAAATTACTAACAATGTTAGTTGCCTACAAAGCCGTTTATTATTTTAACTATAATTAAAAGTAAATAAATAAAAAAATACAACCAAATTAAATGGAACCTTAAAAGTTTAAATATTAGAAAAAAAGAAACAAAACAAATAACAAATATTAATGTTGTTTTTGTTTTAAGAATTTTTATCTTTGTTTTGCTACTTATTAAAAAAACACCAAAATAAACCTAAATAGTTATACAAATATGTATAACTTAACTTTATCTAATTAGTTAAAATTATCTAATACTTATTTACTATAGTACTGGCTCATCTTCCGCGTTTACTGCTAAAACGTTTTTATTGATTGAAAAAAAGCAATGCAAATAAATAATTTGATTAAAAATAAATGTACCTTGAAATTTAATAAATTAAATTAATAGCCACTACAATTAAATAAAGATTATAATAAAATAGAAAAAAAGACGTTGAAAATCAAAGTCATTAGTTTCATGTTTATTTTACAAAATATTATTTTTTATTCTATTGATCTTTAAAAAAGTTCATTAAACGACCTTGACATGATTCTTTCAAAATGATCGAGAGGTTAATATTTTAAAACTCTTATGATTAACTCATATTTACAAGATTAAAGCACGTGATTTTTAATGTTTGCTGTTTATTTTATTATTGTTTAATATTTTACAGTTATAGCAAAAAATATTAATACATTAACTGCAGTTTATATTTGCCTTGAATATTTTTACTCAATAGCGAAGTGCCGTTAGCAAACTGTATTTTAAAAAATTATTTTTAATTAAAGGTTTTTATTGTTTTTTTTTTTACAAATTTTCACAATATGTATTATAAAAGATCTTGCTTAATGGCTTTTGATGTTAATCGTAACTATTAAATGAACAATTATTATTAAAAAGCAAAAATATATACAAAAAGATTGACAGTTTTGAAATTGAATGAGTTAAGAATTTATGCTTTTAAATTTTATTGTTTTATTTAACATGATTTGTCAAAACAAAAGAAGATGTGACAAAGAATTTTTCTTTTATTGATTAAAAGGCGTATTATAGATTTTCATTGTAAGACTATAGACGGAACTGTACTAACTAAAGACTATAGACTAAACTATAGACTAGACTTTAGACTAGAATTTAGACTACACTATAGACTAGACCTTAGACTAGACTATAGACTAGACTATAGACTAGACTATAGACTAGACTATAGACTAGACTATAGACTAGACTATAGACTAGACTATAGACTAGACTATAGACTAGACTATAGACTAGACTATAGACTAGACTATAGACTAGACTATAGACTAGACTATAGACTAGACTATAGACTAGACTATAGACTAGACTATAGACTAGACTATAGACTAAACTATAGACTAGACTATAGACTGGACTATAGACTAGACTATAGACTAGACTATAGACTAGACTATAGACTTGACTATAGACTAGACTATAGACTAGACTATAGACTAGACTATAGACTTGACTATAGACTAGACTATAGACTAGACTATAGACTAGACTATAGACTAGACTATAGACTAGACTATAGACTTGACTATAGACTAGACTATAGACTAGACTATAGACTAGACTATAGACTAGACTATAGACTAGACTATAGACTAGACTATAGACTAGACTATAGACTAGACTATAGACTAGACTATAGACTAGACTATAGACTAGACTATAGACTAGACTATAGACTAGACTATAGACTAGACTATAGACTAGACTATAGACTAGACTATAGACTAGACTATAGACTAGACTATAGACTAGACTATAGACTAGACTATAGACTAGACTATAGACTAGACTATAGACTAGACTATAGACTAGACTATAGACTAGACTATAGACTAGACTATAGACTAGACTATAGACTAGACTATAGACTAGACTATAGACTAGACTATAGACTAGACTATAGACTAGACTATAGACTAGACTATAGACTAGACTATAGACTAGACTATAGACTAGACTATAGACTAGACTATAGACTAGACTATAGACTAGACTATAGACTAGACTATAGACTAGACTATAGACTAGACTATAGACTAGACTATAGACTAGACTATAGACTAGACTATAGACTAGACTATAGACTAGACTATAGACTAGACTATAGACTATAGACTAGACTATAGACTAGACTATAGACTAGAATAGATTATAGATAGACTATAGACTAGATATAGACTAGACTATAGAATAGGAAACTATAGGGAGACTATAGACTAGCTATAGACTAGACTATAGACTAGACTATAGACAGACTACTAGGACTAGACTATAGACTAGACTATAGACTAGACGATAGACTAGACTATAGACTAGACTATAGACTAGACTATAGACTGACTATAGACTAGACTATAGACTAGATCTATAGACTAGACTATAGACTAGACTATAGACTAGGACTATAGACTAGACTAGAGACTAGGACTATAGACCTAGACTATAGACTAGGACTATAGACTAGACTATAGACTAGACTATAGACTAGACTATAGATCTAGGACTATAGACTAGACTATAGACTAGACTATAGACTAGACATACTAGACTATAGACTACCTACCGACTAGACTATAGACTAGACTATAGACTAGACTATAGACTAGACTATAGACTAGACTATAGACTAGACTATAGACTAGACTATAGACTAGACTATAGACTAGACTATAGACTAGACTATAGACTAGACTATAGACTAGACTACAGACTAGACTATAGACTAGACTATAGACTAGACTATAGACTAGACTATAGACTAGACTATAGACTAGACTATAGACTAGACTATAGACTAGACTATAGACTAGACTATAGACTAGACTATAGACTAGACGATAGACTATAGACTAGACTATAGACTAGACTATAGACTAGACTATAGTCTAGACTATAGACTAGACTATAGACTAGACTATAGACTAGACTATAGTCTAGTCTATAGAATAGACTATGGACTAGACTATAGACTAGACTATAGACTAGACTATAGACTAGACTATAGACTAGACTATAGACTAGACTATAGACTAGACTATAGACTAGACTATAGACTAGACTATAGACTAGACTATAGACTAGACTATAGACTAGACTATAGACTAGACTATAGACTAGACTATAGACTAGACTATAGACTAGACTATAGACTAGACTATAGACTAGACTATAGACTAGACTATAGACTAGACTATAGACTAGACTATAGACTAGACTATAGACTAGACTATAGACTAGACTATAGACTAGACTATAGACTAAACTATAGTCTAGAATATAGACTAGACTATATACTAGACTATATACTAGATGTGGCAAAGAATTTTTCTTTTATTGATTAAAAGGCGTATAATAGATTTTCATTGTAAGTCTATAGACGGAACTGTACTAACTAAAGACTATAGACTAGACTATAGACTAGACTATAGACTATTTACTAGAATATAAATATACAAGACTAGATAATAGTTTCTGGACTATAGTCTAGACTACAGCTTTTAGACTATAGTCTTGACTGCAGACGAGAATGTAATGCCTATTGGACTATAGTCTCTGGAGATAACAATAGACTATAATCTCTAGTCTGGTCTATTGACTAAACAATAGTCAACAATTTATAGTTGTTCGTCACCATTTATAACAATTAATAATTTCCTTAAGAAAAATTAACTAAAAAATCACAAGCTGAATTAACAATTACCACTATTCATTACAAAACAACTAATTCATTTTAAAAATCTTTAATGAAACCATAACCGCACTTCATCTTAGATTTACCTCACGTGTAAATAAATTCTATGAATAAAACATAACAAAAAGTAATATTTTAAATCTTAATACAATTGTACTCACCTTTAAAGTATTTGAGAATTTGCCCGCTCTAGCAATTGCTGTACCAAATGTTGATGGTGCTATAGCAATTGATGTGGATTCTGGTACTCCAATTATGCAGACAAGTACGAAGGTTAACAATGTCAATATTGTGCCACAAGGTTTACAAAACAACATTTTAGTTTTTTTCTTTTATAATATTCTCATATAAACTATTTATTTTTTGTGTGTAGGCCAAGTATAAAACACTTAATTTTTCCAAGTACTTCTTTAGCATTCAAATTAATTTCTTATAATTCTTCTTGCTATATTTACTTTTTAATATTATTACGGGGTTTTAAACTTTTATTAAGTACGAGTAGGCCAATTTACACTTAGTGGCATGTAAATATAAATATGTTGTTTTGATGCTTAATTTTTGAAGTAAACACGATTACGGTATTTTTTTTACTGCAGATATAAGACAAATATTTTAACTTAAACAAATTACATTAAATCCACAAGCAATTTGTTTTATATTGTGTATTTTATTTATTTATTTCAACGCGGCACTTCTTATTTTGTTTCATGGGTTTTGTTTAAATTTATTCTTTCTACAAAGCATTTTCCAAATTTGCACAGTTATTTTTTGGTTTGTGTTATTTATTTTAACTTAAACAATAACTTTGCTCGGTCATGGTCTTTTTCCAACTGAATGTCAACTAGTTTAAGGTTTTATTTTAAGTTTAACGGATTTACTATGATTATTTTATAAGAATGAGTTTTTAATTTTGCTCATAGAGGAATTTTAAAATACAAATTAGAATTTCTTAAGTCAATGTATTTATAATGGTTTTATTTCTAATATATTATTTAAAATATACATACAAATTTAATATGAATGAAAGATATAGAAAAATAACCTGCTATAATGTGTTTTATGTTATGTTTTGCTAAACATTTTCACTTTTATAGTATATTATACTAAAATATTTTAATGTGTTGCTTGTAGACAAAAATATTAACATGTTGTTTTTATGATATCATTTTACGTTTTAGTAAATATTTTTTTTTTTTGGTAAAATAGGAAGTTTATCTTATTTTCCCCCTAATTACGTATTTTGCTAAAAATAGTTAGCAGACTAGATAAAAAATGTTTGACATTGATTAGAAATCTTATAACAAATAGAATCATCCTATATATTTGGTATAATCAGTATAAAAACAAAAGACTTAAGACATAAACTTGTTAATGGAATACATTTTATTTCCTGTTATAAAAACACATATCACCTAAGGTTGTTGACTTAAATAGAAATTAATTAACAAACAACATGACATAATTTCGTCAAATGTTGAGAGTTTTATATTCGGCTATGCCGAACTTATATAATGAACATAACAAATATGGACTTAGATTATTATGGATTGATACTTTCCTCAAATATTTAAATATTTCTAAAAAGGGGTAAAATTTTTAATAAATTAAAATAAAATTAGGACAAAATCTCAAAAGACATGATCGATATTATTTTATGGAAAACAAATTCCTTTTGCGAGTGTGCAAGTTGGGCTCAAATCTATGGACAAGTTCTGTTGGTAAAAACAGAAATCTTATATAGTATTCATTGATTGAATTATTCCTAAGAATTTTCCAACCAGTGTTCGTGAGGGATGTCACTTCGGAATAATATCACTGCAAAGATATTTGTATCTAATTTTGACGAAAGCCTAACAATGACAAAAAATGCTCCACAGTTTCACTGTTCTTCACTTCTCTACATGCTCTAGATTAGTCTGAATCACCATATCCAACTTTGTACAGCAGTGCCAGTAATTCTGTGTGTCCACTCAGAATACGAACCATCATACTAACCTCATTTTCAGGAGGCTTTTCGTCCTGCTCTGTGTGGTTCTACCCATCGCTTCAACATTCCAAGAAGCCTTATGGTATTCTCACACCCCTATTTTTTACTTCTGTCCTGGTTGCGTCTAATGGTTTTGAGTTCGTCAGGTTAACTATCTTGAGATCTCTTCCTTTTAAAGCTAATACATTCGCTCAATCCGACTGATCCCGAGTGGCCTGGTACCTATATAATGTAAACCTTACCTCTGGGAGAGTATCTTAGATTTAACTTTATCACCTGATATCTCTCTAATTGTCTTCTGGCTGGTAAATATATTAACCCCTTGTTGGCGCCATATTTGTTATAATCCAATTTGCGCATTCCGTTATTGCACGGACCTCTACCTAATAAACTAGTACTGTTATTAGGAAAACGGTAGTATATTTCTGTTGCTGGAACCCCAGGCCCGCTTTGTCACCCAATTTAAAGCCATCCGTGTAGCAGCGGATTTCTACGGGTATTTTTTCACGGATCCGTGTTTCAGTGGCTGTCGGTAAATATGTTAACCTCTTGTTGGCGCCATATTTATTACAATCCACTTTACGCATTCCGTTATTACACGGTCCTCTGCCTGAAAACTAGTATTGTTATTAGGAAAACAGTAGTATATTTCTGTTTTTGGAACCCCAGGCCTGTTTTGTTCCCCTATTTAAAGCCATCCGAGTAGCAAAGGATTCCTGCGGGTATTTGGTCTCGGATCAGTGTTTCAAATTTCTCGACATTCGACATTTTGTGTCTAGTATGTAATCGAGCACGTCCGATGAATGTGTATGTGAACGTGTCCGATAACCGTCTTTGGTCAGTTCCCTCTTTTAACAAGCTTCAATACAAATTTAGTTCAGGAAATTTTTGAACTGCTAACATAAAAAAATCTATCAATATACCCCCATCTTTTTAATATTGGGTAAAAAAACTGCTCTGCTAAATATAGAAAGTATTAAAGCTATTGTCAAAATAATATTTTAAATAAAATTTTTCGAAAATGTTATTTTATCACCCACAAATGTTTTCAATTTTTGCAAACATAATACTATCTCATTAACTCTTTATAAATTCAAATTTTTCCTAAACCGTTAATTGCTTATTTTTTTTTTTGCATTAATTTGCTTTTCGTTAACAGTTATATTATACCGGCCGCCTCCTCAAAATGTTAATTTTAACATAAATACATAATCGTTATATTGTCTAACAAAACAA
Source organism: Lucilia sericata (assembly GCF_015586225.1). Lineage (NCBI taxonomy): Eukaryota > Metazoa > Arthropoda > Insecta > Diptera > Calliphoridae > Lucilia > Lucilia sericata. Next base: position 342,296 of record NW_023994060.1, on the reverse strand, counting down.
TAACAAAAAACAAAACTCTAAAATAAATACAAAACTTTAGCATGCATATTAAAAAAGATACTAATAAATTAAGTATATTTAACAAAACACTCTGTATTTTTCAATCATAATTAATATTTATGCATATTTAACTACAAATTTTGGCGTTTTGTTACCAACACACTAGACCAATAACCTACTTCGTCTACTACCGGTAGTAGACTGACTTTTAAATGCGTTTAAATAATTTTGTTTTACAACAACAATTATAGCACTCAGCCTCTCTAAACAGATGATGGTAATAATAATTCGAAAATCATAAAAAATCAAGTGGTCAGACTGGATTTATTTTTTTTGCTTTTATTTTTGTTCAATACAACTGCGTTTCTCATAATAACAATGCCAGGAGAAAAAAACACTTGCACTTTTTAATGAAAGTAAATGTATTGTTTGTTGTAATTGTTGCTGTTGTTGTCTCACATAATAGGGTGTTATATTGTGTTGAACTTTTTTTCTGGTTGTATTTGATAATGACGTAGTTGTGACGTTTTGTTATTAAATAGTACCGGTTTTAAAAGAAATTTTACAACTACTGTTAAATTACATTACTGTATGTTAATCCTTTCTTTAAACACTGGACAACAGAGACATTTCACAGACCGACAAAATTTGACACAATTCATGACTCAGGAACTAATGTATACTTTTCTAAAGAATTAAGATTTTTTCTTTATTTCGGTGTATGGATTAAAAAGTTGTTGCAATTCGTTATTACAAAATACTCTTGTATTCCCGGCCACTGACGCACAGTGGTATAGGAAAAAAAAAAGAGGGAAATAATTCGGTAACTTCTAAACGGTTAATCCTATTTTAATGAAATTTGGTATGCACAAAGAGGAGGTGTTGTCGAGTTTAGGTTTTGAATTTGGATCTTATAGGCCAACCAGGGGCCCGGCGGGGGGTCCTCAAATTAGGACACCTCGGCTATGTTAAATTTTTAAAACGATCCTATTTCTTCATTTGAGTTCCGATTTAAAAAAAATTTCGTATATAGAATCTCCTCATTGAGCACTACATACGTCGTAGCAGTAAATTATCTCTTATAGTTTAGGAGATATTCGCATTTGAAAATTATTTTTTTTTTATTCGCTTAATTAGGGAAAACACAACATCTTTTAGAAGTTGACCCAGCACTATTATTTTCATCCATAAGGTTAACTCTTAAATTTGTTACATATGTATATGGATGAAAATAATAGTGCTAGGTAAATTTTCTAAAAGATGTTGAGTTTTCCCTAATTAATTTGTCACTTAAAAAACATTAGGTAGGCATGTTATATATCAATGGAAAGGTAATTTTGTCTATTTTTCAAAACTTTATATAATTTTTGAAAATTAAAAAATTCGCGGAATACTTTAAAAAAAAAAAATAAAAAATGTTTTTTATTCAGTTTTTGTGAAGATACAAATTTTTCAAATTGCAATAAAAATTTTATTTATGAATATTTTTTGATGAAATTTTACAGTTAGGTAGATTTACTCAAAATTCAAAATTAAATAAAAATTTTGAATTTTCTTATTAGAAATCCCGGAATTCCCAAAAAAGTTTTAAAAAATCCCAAAAATGGGATTTTTTGGTTTTTTGCCTATTATATCCATACCAGGGGCGGGGTTATCGAAACCCGTTACAAAATGATTAAGAACATATTGGGTCATATAAAACAGGTCACTATAATTTGATATCGACTATGCGATTTGAGAATTTTTGCTCAAAATTAAATTTTCCATAAAAAATAGGGTTTTTTTTGGATGGACCTGGTCCCCTCGGTATCAAAAATGTTTAAGCTTTGTTTCATTTATCGTATTTTATGTAAAGTCAGCTCCCCAAAAAGTATACATTTTATATACATCTTCTTAGAAACTTTTTAGATAACTTAAAAAGAAAAAGATACTTTTTTCCCAAAAAAATGACAAAAAATCGCCTTTTTTTTATTTTTTTAAATTAAAATGCCTATAAATTTGGACTCAGTCATGATTTTTACATAATTCTTTCACTGCTTGATATATAAACTTGTTGTTAAGCGAATAAAAAAAAATTGCGAAAAATCGGGAATATTTGGACCCGCTATTATCAAAAAACTAAAGTAAGGACGGTAAAAATTTTTAAATTTTAATTTTCAAATGCGAATATCTCCTAAACTATAAGAGATAATTACTGCTAATCGGAACTCAAATGAAGAAATAGGATCGTTTTAAAAATTTAACATAGCCGAGGTGTCCTAATTTGAGGACCCCCCGCCGGGCCCCTGGTTGGCCTATAAGGTCCAAATTCAAAATCTAAACTCGACAACACCTCCTCTTTGTGCATACCAAATTTCATCAAAATCGGATTAACCGTTTAGAAGTTACCGAATTATTTCCCTCTTTTTTTTTTCTATACCACTGTGTGACGGAAATTTTGTTTTCACATGTTTTAGGTCTGACTGACTTGCTTAATTTTCAATACTAAACATTTCTGGTAACGAGTTATAGCAGATTCCGTGGTCAAGTAAAACTTATCGTATTATCTGTTTAAGATCATGTAAATTTCGATATTGAGGCATTTTTTTAATACACGTGTGTTTTCATCAACTGGACGATATTATGTCATATTATTTGTTCATATTTATTCAATATTTTAGATGATGTATGTTGTTTTTATAACAGGAAATAAAATGTATTCCATTAACAAGTTAATGTCTTAAGTATTTTGTTTTTAAGTTGATTTTACCAAAAACATAGAATGATTCTATGTATTTTTAACCATGTCGGTCTTTTTAAGTATTTGTTATATATTTTCTAATCACTGAAAAAACTGGTATTTAGTCTGAAAACTATTTTTAGAAAAGTACGGAAGAATTTTAGAGAAAATAACTTAAACTTCCTATATTACTAAAAATGTAAAATATAAAATTATATTTTCAAAACAAGTTAATATTTTAAATTATTTAGCCATCAACAATTTTTTTCGTTACAAAAGTTCATTCACTCACGAATGACGTAATTAGACCCCCGATTAGCAGTCGATGTATAATAATTATATATATATATATATATATTTTTTTTGTAAATTAATAAAATTAAAAGATATCTGCAAAAACTTAAAAAACTCTCAAAATATTAAATATGAAATTGAAAACAGTTGGAACAGTTCCAATAATTTCAAATTTACCCTTATAAAGAGAAAGTATTAAGTCTATGTACTTTCATTTAAAACTTCATTTTTATACCATACACCACTTTAGTGGCACCTTAAAGTATATATACTAATCAGCTCAGAATAATTTTCTGAATCGATTAAGCCATGTCCGTCCATGTAAACCTTGTAATCAAACTACAGGTCACAATTTTCAATATAATTTGATGAAATTTGACACTAACGTTCCCAAGGACGAAGCCTATTGAAAATAATACAACCGTACCCTCCAAATAGGGCTTTTAAGCCCATAATTATGTTAAATGTTCTAGTATATCTAACAAAATCGGTACAATATAGTTTTGTGCAAGTCTGAATGTTACTGGTGATTCTGCTTGTCGTTGTTCTTATGACATCACTTGTACCCAAGCAGCATGTACGCTGAACTCCCTGTTGTAGTTTGAAATTACACTTTTTGTCCAAAGAAGTCAACCCGATTATTGAGGCACAAGCTAGAATTAGTCTAATTACACTTTTATAAAACCAATGTGTCAATGTAGGACTAAAACCCCATTTCATGCCTATAGTTCTCCAACCTATCGCAAAGCACCGATATGCCTTTTTGATCCTATCCTCTATGTGGTGTCTCCATATTAATTTTCGGTGAAGGGTACACTCTGTCTGTTACCGTTATCTTCTTGCCCAGAAAACAGGGTTCAGTATACTTAGAAATTGTTGTCTTTCTTGTGAAAAGACAGATGCTTAAAGACCAAATTAATAATTGTTTATCTGTTTCACAAAATATTAACATAATTTCAATAAAGTAAAAAGTAACATTAAGAGCCAATCTTTAGGTTAAAGATTAGCGATTAAATTAAAATTAAACCTCGAAAGTTGTTTTTGAGTACTCAATTAGTTAATTTTGTTTGCAAGTTTAAGCGCCCAATGGAGGTGGTTTAATCTTAAGCATGAAATGGAAAAATGTAAACAGCTAATACAAAAAAATTAATACAATTTTTATAAATATAAACATTAAAATGTTATATTTATTGGTTAGTATAAATTACGGACACTTCAAAATACATTTTTTGTTTTAAATTTGAATTTTCATTAATTTTCATATTAAATTTAAATTGTCTTCTTCTTTTTTAAACATGCATTGTTTTGATAACAAATAGTGACGTTTCCTATTGTTTTGTATGGCAACACTGCGAAGTTTAATCTTGTACTCAAAAACATCAAATGGGATTAACATCGGATTAAATTTATTTTTAAATTAACTAATCTGATTATTAATTGGCATTTGATTGCCAATTCAAAAACCGGTCTAAAATATTATTCGAATAATCGACAAAAATTTTTCGAATTATTCTTTATTCTAAATTGGAAATTTTTTATTCGTTCGAAGAAAAACAAATTTTTTCCACGATTAATCGAATAATTTTTATTCGAATAAGGATATTGTCATAATGACCCCCCGTATAACTCCTCTTTTATAAAATCTTTTTTTTTGTCAATAAATTGTTAAAATATTTCGGAATTAAGGCTTAAAAGCTTTATTATTAAAAATAAACCACATTTTTTGACATACTATTCACTGGTGTATTCATATGGTCGGCCAGGCCCCACTATACATTCTTACTTGTCTAAAACTATCATTAAATAACTTTACTCTTTGCCCTCGTATTGTTTGTAATTTTTTTATGATTTTAGTTAAACATTTTTATTAGACCTTTTTTAGTTTGACCTGAGATCAACATTAAAAAAAGTAAAAGTTGTGATATTTTGTTATGTCACAAATTTCTTATCTTCAAACTTAAATGGAAAAGTAAAAAAAAAAAATATTATTATTCTGTTAGGCGGGAAAATAATAAAAAACTATTTTCATAAATACAAATTTATTCCTGCTTGAATTTAATTTTACTTCCTTTTAATGTTTAACCTTGATCTTTTATTACAATTTGATCTCAATTAATAATTTTATGAAATTTCTGTTTGTTAATTTACGGCCAGTTTGTTACTTAAGTCTTTTGTTCTGTAATTAAATTTATTACTGCAATAGCGAAGTAAACTTAACACAACAAATTCCCATAATATAAAACATTATTGATTTGAGTTATACAAAAAAAAAAAAAAACGCGCAAAAGACGACAGACATATAAACAATACCGGTTCAAATTTTCACCACTGACCAACTGACTAAATTTTAAAAAAAATATAACAATTTAAAACAGTTTACGAGCTGTAAATGATTATGCAAGTTCATCATCACTGCAGTCACCTAAATTATTGGAAAAAAAAAAACAAATAAATGAATACAAGAAATATTACTTTTAACAAGTGGCAAACAACAAGTTAAAGTGGGTGTTAAAGAAAGTTTTTACAGTTATTTGAATTTCCGAAAATATTCCATATTGTATGTTAAATAGATTAGTTTAGGATGTCTATGAATATAATCACCCCTATTCTGCATTTCGATTACGTTTACGCATTCAGTTACGCTACGATCGAAAAAAGGTATTCCAATAAAAAACTGAATCGCAAGAAAAAGAAGAAGCAATTCATTTTGGTTTAAATGCTTTACGAATGTGTGTATTCTGCGTTACGATCGTACCTACGTTTTTGCAAGTTGTTGTGGCGGAAAGTCGAATCGAAATGCATAATACAAAAGTTGCCAAATGTAGAAAATTTCGATTCGAATTGAAATGCAGAATAGGGGCGAATATGTTTTAAAGAATTTTGAATTGTTCAAAAACAAAAAAAGACATTTTATCTTGATTTTGCTAAAAGTTTCGGTACCTCATTTTACGCCCATGTTTTGAAAATGTGTCGAATTTTAGAGATTCTTTAAATCTTTAAAATACATATTATTTTTATTAGCAATTTCAAATTATCCTTCTGGATATTGATGAATAATGAAACCACCTTAATCGTCCAGTTTTGAAGATTAAAATTAATAATCTCAAACCGTGAACACACTTTACTAAACTGAAGAAAGATGAAAGATGATAAAAAATGCAATAACAACAAAAACAAATAACAATTCATTGTTTACATATACATACACACTCACTCAACAACAATAACGATAAAAGTCAACAAAATAACGATAAATAAAGAAAGTGAAAAAGCACCATCGAGTAAAATCAATAACCAAAAGGCAAAAACTAAAGAGGTGATCGCAGCAAAATTTCTCGGGAGATAAAAGAGATGTATATTAAACAATACATACTTATTTACACTCATACATAATTATTATGTAACAAGATCATTTATATACAAGTTTATTGTTAAATCATTTTATTTATTTTGATCACAACAATAATATTTAACGCTCTCGATTTACATTTTTTTCCTTTAACGGAACTAAATAATCTCATTAAGTTTTTTGGAAAAAAATGATTTAATCTCTTTTAAAAATTGCATACTTTGAAGAGCAACAAGTGAACAAGTTTTTAATAAAAATTCATTAATGTGTCATGACTTTTATCTTTTTTTTTTTTTTTGTTTAATTTTAGAGACGTTAAAACATTTTACATTGCTGAAATGTTTTAAATTGTTTCATAATTGTTAATGCATGTTTATGACTTTTTTGTTGTATTTTTTTAGGGGGGCTTTGTGTGCATTGATTTGTTTTTATTAAATTATATGTATATTTTATTACAAATTCAGAAATAACTAAATATAAAATAAAACAAAATAATCAATTAATAATCAATCATTAACTATTCACAATCTGTAAAATATTGCAGTAAAAAATGTCTTTCCGTGTCTTATACATTAGAGTGCTTCAGAAAAATGAAGTTGCGAATATTGCCCGCCCCCTCTAGAATTGTTCTTTGGGTTCTTAAACTAGGTCTTGCAAAAAATTAGGCTGATAGGATAATGTTAACAAATACCGCAACGGCGCTGAAATTTTGAGATGCATTTACAAGAGGAAAAACAAACTTTTGTCAGTTTTTGCAAAAATGTTGCCATTTTGCACTTTATTGTAAAAGAATTGTAATGTACACAGAATAAGGGTACAAAATTTGTTCTATAAACCTTTGATAAATGTTTATGAATAAGGCAGTAAGCATTTAAGAAAGATATAAAACACAAAAATTGGTTTAAAAATTTAAAAGTTTTGCAAATTTCACAGGCCATTTACTTGTCTTGCAGCACTTGAATGCGAAATGTGATATTTTGGGATATATTAAAAAAAAAAACATTTTTTAAACAATATGAAATAGATATTTGTCGCAATTTTTATGAATGTCAAAAAATTCCGTTATGTATAAATTCATACAATTTATGAACTTAAAAAAAAGAAACTTCGTGGCAACATAGACGTTTTTGTCTATAGCCAAGCGGCACTTCTTTCACTAAACTCTTATAATACCACTTCTCTATTAGTCAGACAATGCATGAAAGATCATTCAAGGCTGTGTCGCCTGTCTAACATTACCCTTGTTTAGGTCCCTGTGCATACACTGAAGGAAAAATAAATATACACGCCTGGTACCAAATTAACACCAAATTTTTCAATAACAACTTTTAGACAACGGATGTTCATAAAATTTAAATTGCGACAACGAATTGTTGCAATGTTGACAACGTTGCGTGGTCAACATTAGATGTTCTTGTATATACTTGACAACGAATGTTATTGAAAAATTTGATGTCAATTTGGTAACAGGCGTGTATACTATTTTTTCCCTCTGTGTAGAGATTATCATAGAAATGGACAGACAGTTGAGCTAGCCAGGTCTACTCTGGATATTGCCGTTTTAGTAGCAACTTCGTTAGGTTTTATTAAAAGCAGTTTCCTCAAATTCTTTCTTCGAAAGGCCACACGTAAAGGGGCCAAGTTATTGTGGCCTTCTTTCAATAACGCACAAGACACCTTATAACCCGCAATAGGCGGTATACATCGAGGTTGATTGCAGTAATAACAGGACACTGTACATGCAAGTCGGCTTAGGCTCCCTTTTAATGAATACTGTCGCATATGCAAATACAGGAAAAGGAAAAGAAGGTCTTCCATTTTCTCTGTGAATGCTCTGCTCTAGCCGCTAAATGAAACAGTTTCTTTATTAGTTACTTCATATCCAACCTTGGTGAGCTATTTGGGTCTAAACTTAATGACATCCTGAGACCTAATGCTATACAATACTACATCTGATGAGTGGAGTGATTTTGACAAAACGGAGTCCCTTCGACTCTACTTGACTGTTCGCGCATTGAACTACCACGATAACCAACTAACCAATGAACTTTCGATTTATATTATTTATTACAAAATTCATTCCAGTTATGTATTTTGTTTTAGTTGTAGAAGGAATTGTATATTCGTATATCCTTTATGAAGAACATTCTTACATTAAAAAGTTGCAGCGATGTCCTTAAAAAAATAATTCCAAAGTCAAAATTCCAATCTGTAGAATGCCAATTCTATTACAATATTATGTTTAAATATGTAAGAATGTAGTCGGGCAAGGCCGAACAAATGATACCCTTCACTAGTGACTATGTTAAAAATTTGGATTATTTGTTTAATAAAGCATTCATTTTGGGTTTTACCTTAATTCAGAAATATTTTAACAATTTGTTGAAAAAGAGACATTTTTTAAAAGAGGTTATATTTGGGGCAAGGGGTTAAAATGGGCATATCCTTATAAATTTTGGTAGAGGGATTTACGTTTAAATTAAAGTTAATTATGTATAATTTCATCGTGATATTACAAAACATAAAACTATGTTTTGCCGATTTTTGGAGAGATACAAGAACATTTAACATATTTAAGAGCTTAAAAGTCCAAATCGGGAGGTACGGTTGTATGGGGACTAGGCGAAATAATGTACTGATTTTAACCATATTTAATACGCTTAGGTCAAAAGAATAGATGTGCCAAATTTCATCAAATTATATTAAAAATTTCGACACAGATGGACGGACAGACATAGCTAAATCGACTCAGAAAGTGATTCTGAGCCGATTTGTGGATATAGGACCAATATTTTTGGGGGGTTAAAAATATCAGCACAAACAGTGACGTATTGTATACTGACTGAGTGGGTGGTCATCTAGTTACGGCAACAAGTCCTTAATTTTAAAATTAAAAATGTATTAAAATATAAATGGATAAATTAAAGTAACTACAAGAAACCAAAAAAGTATAGCAATTTAATTAGTCTTTGAATAACACAATTGACATAGTTTAAATACTTGGCTTCAGTTTCAGAAATTTCAAAAATACTAATACCGTACTTATAAAAGTTCATTTCAAAAATTGCATAAAATAAACCTTAATAAATCGTACCTACATACATACATGTATCATCAGCTTAATGAGACATGTAAAATTGTTAAAATAAACAAAAATGTTTAAAACTTGCTTACGTATATGCAATTGTATTGAAAAAAAAACTAAAGCAAACAAAACAATGATAAAAATAGAAACACACGTTAACTGTCAAAATTATAAATTAATCTCTTGTTCAATGACAACAATTAGTAATTTGAGATTTGCTGCAAAACTTTTGGATGTTGTAACGAACAAGAAATTCAAAACAAATAAAATTTTACACTTATTTTTGTGTATTTTATTTATTAAATAAATTTCTTTTGAAATGAAATATGATCTTACGCAAATTTTATTTTATTTCTTCACAAATATTAAAAAAAAATATTTTTTTATTTTTAAAATCGAACATACACTTTTTTCAATTTGATTTTTTTCTTTAATTAAACTTTTAACATTATACACATACACTTTGTAAGCTGTAGCCACAATAACAACAAGATCATTTAATAACAAGTTCAAGTTTGTAGCTTAAGTCTTTCGTTTTACTTTAACTCTACGTTTGTTTTGGTATTTTTTATTATTTTACAAATATTTTCGTTATTTTTTATTTATTTATAAATATTTTTAATAACATTTTTCGCGTACGTTGTTTTATGTTTGACTGTCAACATGATACTGAGGCTGTGCAGCCGTTTGTTTAAGCGGTAAATTGCTATTTTTCTCGCTATTTTTACAGTTGTTGGTCTTTTTAGTTGAATATTTGTATGTGTGTGTGTGTTTTATTTATTTTTGCGTTAAAGTAAATCATTAACAAACAAATAACTTTATAAATATGTATTTAAAAAAATGTAAATTATTTGTATATTCATTGCTATCGCTTGCATACATTTCACACAAAAAATCCTACCAATAGAAGCACATACCAATATTAGACAAAATGTGTTTTTTTTTTAATTTTTTCAATCACTTTTACGCATGCGGTTTGTAAGTGTTTTACAGTGGTGCGTTGGGAAAAAACTTGAATTTTTCCACATTAAGCCTTCTTTTGAAACTCGAAAGTCTCTGTTGTTATTGTCTAGAAATATGAAATTAAGCATGTAGAGCCGGAGTAAATGAGTACCTATAAAAGGGGACTTTTTGGTAAATTTTGGTTAATCAAACGGCAATTGTTTGAGTTTTCTTAACATTGAACCTAGAAACAAGAAATTAAGCATGTAGGGCCTAGAGTAAGTGAGTACCTATAAAAGGGGACATTTTGGTAATTTTTCGTTCTTTAAAAAGATACTTTTTCAATTTTATATAATAATGAACCTAGCAAATTAAGCATGTTTAAGCAGGGCCCGGAGTTAATGAGAACTTATAAAAATGGCCATTTTGGTACTTTTCCGTTCTTCAAAATGTACTTTTTTAATTTTCTATAATAGTGAACTAAAACCCGGAGTTAATGACAACTTATAAAAAGCGACATTAGTACTTTTCCCTTTTTCAAAAGGTACTTTTAGAATTTTCTATAATGTTGAACCTAGAAACATAAGATTAAGCATGTAGGGCCGGGAGTAAATGGGAACTAGTGCTGTTAAAGTATTGAGTAGTGGGTATCGAGTATCGAGTATTTGCCCTATTTTGTGGGTACTCAATACTAAAAAGTAGTTACTCAATACTTTCAAACTTGTATATGGACTTAACTTATTTAAATTTAACGGCTATGATGTGAAAAAATACAGCTCTACAACTAATACAGATCATATCATTATTAGAAATGCAACTCTTAGCAATATCAAATCAATCTAAAAATAATTTAAAAACTGCAATAATAGTTAAAAAGTTACAAATATTTATTGATGTCTGGTTTAACTTTTCTTAAAAAAAAGGAAAAATTTCTCGTTTTTAATTTAAAATAAAACCGTTAAAAGTATCGAGTAGTATTGAGTACCCAAACGAAAAGTATTGAGTAGTATTGAGTAATCAAAAGTAGTAGAATATTACAGCACTAATGGGAACATATCTTTTTGTTACTTTTCCATGCTTCAGAAGTTACTTTTTGAATTTTCTATAATATTAAACCTAGAAACATAAAATTAAACAATCAGAGGAAACTCTCTTTTGATACTTTTTCGTTCTTCAACTGGTACTTTTTGGTTTTTATCCAATATTGAACCTAGAAACATACATATAATCAGACATATGTATGTATATCCTAATGGAATTAAAATCTATAAGAGTGATTTTTTGGTACTTTTTGTACTTCAACTGGTACTTTTTGAATCTATTATGATATTGAACCTTAAAAACGCAAAATTAAACACTCAGCATACTGATTGAATCAAAATTTATAAAAGGCGAGTTTCTGGTACGTTTTCGTCATTAAAGTAGTATTTTTTTGATTTTATGATTTATTGAACCTAGAATCATACATATAGTACTCTGATGATATGAAAATTTATAACAGTAAACTTTTAGGTACTTCTTCGTTCTTCAATTGGTACTTTTTTAATATTAAAGCAAGAACCTTATAAACGTGCAGTGCCCTGATTGAATGAAAATTTATAAAAGGGGATTTTCTGGTACTTTTTCGTTTTACAATAATAAAAGAAATAAAATTCACATAAAGGTGAAGGGTATATAGGATTCGGCACAGCCGAATATAGAACTCTTACTCGTTTAAGGCAGTGTTATTTTATTTATGCTTATATACAATAATCTTAGTTGTGCGTATTTCTGAAGAGATCGGAAGGTATGGGGACCGATTTTATCCATCTTCATTAGGCTTCGTCCTTGGACCGAAAATCGTGTATGGCCCAAATTTCATCAAAGTATCTGTTTAACTGCAAATCCAGCCGGACAGACGGGCGGACATGTCTTAATCGATACCAAAAGTAGTTCTGAGTCAATCAGTGGGTGTAAGACCAATATTTTGTATAAAAATCTAAACACAGTTATAACGATGAATATGACATTCTGTTTCAAAAAGTATACTAAAAATCTTAACCAAGTTTAAAAACAATATTATTCTTATTGTGCTAGGTCAGGTCAGGGTTTCAAAATATACATGATATTAATTTGCAAGGCAACAATGTTTAAACAAATTCAAGCTTTAAATTATTTGCATAAACAATTCGTTTACCATTTATTGCTTCATTTCTTGTATTTTAACAATATTTAATTATAATTTTATATTAAATTTGTTAAAAAGAAGCTTTGATTCTTTAACAATTCAAATTATTTACTAATAGAGCCACTGTGCTTAATATTTGCCACTTGCCCTGTTTGCGGTTTTTAAAAAAATGTAACCGCGTTGGAAGCAATGTAAATAAAAAAGTAATAACAACAAAATGGACAAAAAATTTAACAATGTAGTCATCAATATTTCAAACTACTATTTAGACAATAGTGTTATATTCATGTACAAAAGGTGTTAGATTTATAAATGTTTGTGTTTTGATTGACGCTGTCATACTTTACATTAAATTCCCATGAATTAAATTAATTTCTTTTTTTATAAATCTAAAAAGACAAACATTAAGTTGTTTGTATGTCTGTTTTAATAAGTAATTAAGAATTCTAATTGACTTATTTAACTTTTAGGCAATTTTTTTTTATCGAAAGTATTCTTGTTAATCTAATCGTTAGATTTGTTTTTTGTTTGTATCTTGTTTTGTGACCTTTTTTGCTCCATTTAACACTATTTATACGAGTTCATATCTTTTTTTTTATTAGCCATTATATTTGTTTTTTGTAGCTTTAAATTTGTTTATTTGTATACATACGTTTGTTTATGTGTAATTATTGCCATTTCTATGCGTTTTTGTTGGCTTCATGTGTGTTTTGGCTTATTTTAATATGACAAGTACAAATAAATTGTAAATTGTCATGGTTAGTTTTGTTATTATTTTTATTTTCACAAAATTTTGATTTAGATCAAGGATTTAATTTCTCATGATTTTTTTTTTTAGTCTCAAAAAATCATTTGGTTTAACCATAAAGTAGTCTTCTAAATATCTAGATTGTGAGCCCCTCAGAAACCAAATAATAATATTAAAACAGTTACAATTAACTCATAAACATATTTATTTTATTAATAAATATTAAAGTAGACTTACAAAAACAATTATTACTTAGTTATATTTAAAACTTATGTTGTTTTAACATTCACTAACTATTTTTTTTTAACTTGAAACCTCAATTAAAAATGTTAGTTTTTATACTAAAAAAAATTGAGTTATTATATTATTAAACATTTCCATATGTAGACGACCAAGGATGTAAATTAATAGCTTAGTTTTTCATTAAACTAATTGCTTTTGTCTGCTTAAAGTTATAAAAATAATATAATTTTATAAGTACAAACTTGAAAAATTTATTTTTTTATAAAATCTGTTGAAGTTATAGTATATAGTGAAGTTATAGTAGTACTAAGGTTAGATTGCAAAGAAAATTTCGAAAAAATCCCTCCTATCCTTTAACATTTTCAATACACAGAAAAAAATAATTCATATTTGGAATGAATTTTGAAATGAATTAAATGAATCGAACATGACTTTTTTTTCCCAAACCATTTTCATTCAGAATATTAAAAGTTCATAAAATGTATGTATGAATTTGTACATGAAAGATTTTTTGTTTTTTTTGTTCATTTTCTTTGATTTTCATTAAAAATGCAATAAATAAATAACCGTTACCTATTAATATCTTCCATTTTTTAGAAAATAATCACATATTAGCGAATTTTTATGATAAATAAATAAAAATGCTGGAAAACAAAATATGAAATAAAAAAACCAGCATATAGCTAAACATCCATTCTTCAGAAAATGTTGCATGTTACGCGCATATTTCATTTTTTTCAATCTAAAAATTAAATCTAAAAAAGAAATAAAAAATTTTCTAAAGAAAATTTCAAACATTTTTTAACAAACAGAAAAATATAAAGAAAATTTTTAATATTTTAAGTCAAGGCTTCTAGATTATGTTTAAAAATAAAAAAATTCATACATTTTAGGAACTTATTCTTAAATATTATTAACTTTAGTCAATGAAAGCAGTTCATAATATTTATGCTGAAACTTTTTTCTGTGTAGAAAAATTAACGTAACTGTAAAATTTCTTTGAATATATTGATATACATATGTACATACGTAGTTATTTAGGAAAAATTTTACAATTTGATCTAGAATGATTTCAAAGAAAACCACTTCAGATTCTTGAATAGCATCAGTGGAACTAGGGATTTTTCCATTATTTCAGGAAATCGTTCTTTAGAAAATTATTATGATTCTTAAGTAATTCCAAGGAGTTTTCTGAAAAATGAACTAAAACATTAATATTAATTTAACAAATTTTGGACAAAGAACAGCACACTAAGGTATGTTCTCTAAAGCTCACTTGGGAAGTTCTAGAGACTCCCTCGAACAAAAATTATTGATTAAAGAACTAGTTTCCGAAGTTTTCCATAAAACGGGGATTATCTTCATAATGCTTCAACAGAAACAACTGCGAAGGAAACATTTTCAAATAAAAATCAAATCTTTACCAGTGTCTCCGTTAAGACGCGCAACAGGCCCGTTGGAGGACTAGGTGTATTTCTACAGATCTGATGTAACATACATCCTCATTTCAAACTAGTTTACACGGGTCAACAAATACCACTAAAGGATTGAGCAGCTCTGTATCCGAATATGGCCTCAGTTTATCCATCACATCTGGTTTTCCTGATATCGTTTAAAAAACCGTTTTAGCCATATGTATTTTAGACGTTATAACAGCGCTAACAAAACTTTATTTATAAAAACTTTAAAATAAAGTTTTTAAGCACTTCTTTCTTCGAGATATCTTAACATTAAAGAAACTACTATAATTCCCCATATTATTTTTATTTTACGGCAAAAACTTCAAAGTATATCTCAGCAAAATTTAAACATATGTATAAGTTTCTCATAAAATAATAGTTTTTATAAATTTACTGCTGTTCTAAGTTTTGGGTTAAGATATATCGAAGAAGGCCGAAAATATAACATCTTTGTTTTAATATCGACAGATTGGACTTTAGAACGACATACAAAATTTTATAAATAAAGGTGTTTTTTCGCTGTTATAACGTCTAAAAATTGGCCAAAAATTATTTTTTTACAAACTTTATTACACGATATCTGAGTCTAGATTTGGATTCAATGCTGCTGTGTGTTATCATATATAAATGCATAGTTCAGAATGTAGTCATAGATATTATTTCCAATGGTTTAATTTTTGTAGTTTAAATAATTTTACTTTTTAAATGTACCAAAAAATGGCTCAATTTTTATTCTATTTGGAAGAACTATTCTATTTTGTTAAGGACGAATTAAAAAGTTTTACAAAATTTACGGTTATACTTTTTAAAAGACTTAACATATGAATACATATAATAATATAGGGTATAACTGTTATACACATTTAAAATGACAATTCTGTCATATTTTTCATTACTGCTTTATGCTTAATTTTCTATCTCCTGTTATAATATTTTCTATGCATACATACTTATGCATGTATTTATTTCACATGCATAATAGAAAAATACAAAAAAAATAAAAAATAAAAACAAATTCATTATCTCTTGTTTGCTTAATTAAAATTGCTTCTCACCCGTTACTTTATGTATTTAAATCATGTACAATTTTGTTTTTATATTCTTGATTTACAAAAACATTCCTTTAGAGTTAACAAAACACATGTTTATCATAAATTTGTATATCCTTTGTATATTTTTCGAGATAATTTGAATATTAATCTTACAAATGGATATAATATTATTGTATAATTAAAATTAAGCTAAAAAATGATTTAGTATGATTTATTTATTCAAAAACATGTTTAGTTAAAGAAAATGGCTTTTGATGGAACACCCTAATGTTTTCGATTTTTTATTTGTCTAGTTTTTTATTATTACATTACATTTGTTTTGTATTTGGCATACACTAAATTCTTAATTTTCTTTTAATGATACTTTCTTAATTTTCTGAACGTCTGTTACTGTATAAAAAATATTTTCAAATATGCGTAGTTAAAAAAGAACTTTTTTTAAATACCAAATAAATAAAATAATAAAAATCCATCATAAATTTTATTTAGTAAACATCTTAACAACAGGCGATCAAACTTTTTAGCAGGAGTTTTAATTTAAAATTATTTTACATATACATTAAAATAGTGAAATTGTTTGTACATTTTTAATAAATAACAAACCAACAACAATTTTAGGCAGAAGCATAATGTAAAAAAGAACAAAAATATTTTTTTTTGTTTTTTATTACATATAACGGTTAAAAATATGAACCCTACAATAAGCAATTTTAAGTTTTTTGGTACATTTTGTTTTATAGTTTGTTTGATAAATACTACATACAGAAAGTTATTTTTTATATTTCTATTAATTGCGAAAACACATTTTCTTTCTTTTTATTAAATATATTGAAAACAAAAACAAAATTGTATTTTTCTTTTTGTTTTCAATATACTTGTAAGATAGAAAATGTTCTTACGCATTTGGAGAAACCGGCAGTAAGTAAAACTTACAACTAACTAACTTACTTACTAACTAACTAACTAACTAACTAACTAACTAACTAACTAACTAACTAACTAACTAACTAACTAACTAACTAACTAACTAACTAACTAACTAACTAACTAACTAACTAACTAACTAACTAACTAACTAACTAACTAACTAACTAACTAACTAACTAACTAACTAACTAACTAACTAACTAACTAACTAACTAACTAACTAACTAACTAACTAACTAACTAACTAACTAACTAACTAACTAACTAACTAACTAACTAATTAACTAACTAACTAACTAACTAACTAACTAAATGTATAATAAAAACTACGTAAGATGTGTAAAAACTGCATAAAAATTAATTTAAATATCAGGATATCATAAGTTTTAGTAAGCAGTTAGAATATATTTAATTTATATACATAATTCCAAGTTACCAATGGTAGGGTACAAAATAACTGTTATATATTTGTTTGCAATTGTTTTACTTTTACTTTCTGCTACTTCTTACTAAATATTCTTGGCGTTTGGTATTTTTTTAAACATTTTATACAAACTGTTACACATATTCTTCACATTTGTCTGTATAGGTTTAAGTAAAAACCAATTTAAATTAAAATACACCTTACTAAGAATGATGATAGCCTGGTATTAGGGTACTTTTTTCAATTTATTTGTACATAAAATTATGCTTGCTCGAGTAGGTAATTAAAATGTTAAACATTTCAACTTGCTATTTATCATGATAGCCTAGTAGAACAACTAAATAATTAAAACAATTGTTATTAATTTGTTTTGTTTGTTCATTCTTTTATTTTGTTTCCTGCTAATATAACTGTTCACCTAATATTAATCCCATGTTTTATTATAAATTTAAATTTCACGCACTAAAAAATAAATACAAATTATTGTTATTGCTATTAAATTCTGTTCACCTGGTGTTAAATGCAAGTTTTTCGTTTTACAATACAACTGTTATACACCATTAAAATGTTATAATTTTATTTTCTTATTCTTATTAAATTTTTTGTTCGCCTGGTAATTTCTTAACATTTTGCTTGTAATGTAAACGTACTAATAAATAAAATTACGAAAAAACACACTTTGTTGCAAATTATGTTGGCCTGGTATTTTAGTTGTATTTTAATTTTTCAGAAAAAGCACGCACAAAAAACAAACAAACACAAATAAAGAAACAAATCACAAATATAATTGAATTTTTTTTATCTATGCAAAATTTTTATTAAAATGTTAAGGGAATAAATAAGTAAGTAGTATGTATTTTTACATTTAAATAATTTTCTTTTAATGGTAATATCTAAAATTATTATACGCTTAATTAAATGCATTTAAATAAGGCTATGACTTAGAGAAAAATTTAAAACTTAATATAAGTTTTAACTTATAAATACATACAAATTTTTCTATAAATAAAAAGTTTCTAAATGGGAATGACTTTTTTTCGAATGAAATGAAATATCTACTAACATATATATATATATATATATATATATATATATATATATGTTTCGAAACATAATTTATGCCCACTCATCACTTTGAGCGGCATAGTCATGTATGGTGTGAAACCGCAAGCCATTACTTTCAGGTTTATGCCAAGATGGCAAAAGAACTGTACGCCAAAAGGTGCTGTAATATTTAAAAAATATATATTATTTAATATTTATTATTTGTTTTAAATTTATTACTTACCGCCCTCTTACTACACCCAAAAATAAACGCCAATTCTTTTCTGGTCCAAAATTATAAGGATTTATATAAATCTTATTTTGCAGAAGCAGACGTTTACGTTCCGATTGATTTATATGAGCCTCAACGCTAGTTTCACCACGTGTTATTAACTTAGCATGCCAGGAACAGAGAGTACCCAATGCTACTACTACGGCCGAACATATTATCGCCATAAACCATAATGCTCTACGTTTACTGATGTTATAAATACTATTGTCATTCATAATCACATGGGCAGGTGTTGGTAAATTATGTTGAGCTGGTAATAAAACATCATCATCGTATTCATGGAGATGACTCTATATAAAAATAAATGTAAATTAGAAATATAAAGCTTTTTATAGAATTCTTAGGAAAAGTAGTACTTACATCTGGTATTATATGACCGCTTAAATTTAATTTTACTGGTTCTCCCTCTAAAGGTTCTGTTTCCGTCCAATGCTCACCATGATCTAACCATAAATAATTGTAACCAATTTCAAAGCCAAATAAAATTAAAAATAAACAACCAATTGTTGTATAGAACATGTATAAGAAAAAGTAACGATGATTGCCAAAACCAACACAATTATTAAGCCAGGCTGCAACAAAAATAAATATGTTGGGAAATGTTTACTTGTTTTATTTAATATGTGTAATAAAATTAAAATAATAAAAAAACTGGAGAAAACTTTTTATTGTTCTGTGTACTCAATTAAAACAGCAAAAATGCATTTTAAGTATCAATATATTGTTTTAATAAAAAGGTGTGTGCATATTTGGTTAAGTATTTGTTTTGTTTAATATAGTAAAAGTTGTTATGACATTGATTACTTATTCAAATAAAGTCATTTTAAATAAATATACGGAATGCGTTTTAGCAATGGGAAAGCTAAGATTTATGTTTATCTATCTTGCAAAAACTAAACGAATTATGTAGTTCCAAAAGAATTACATTTGTCACCACTTCTGTGGAAGTGGTGTTTAATGACTTCCAAGGAAGTTAATTTAATTAGATTTAAAAAAATGGAAGATGTAATGAAATTTT
The DNA here is from genome assembly GCF_015586225.1 of Lucilia sericata. Taxonomy (NCBI): domain Eukaryota; kingdom Metazoa; phylum Arthropoda; class Insecta; order Diptera; family Calliphoridae; genus Lucilia; species Lucilia sericata. The sequence goes on along the minus strand of NW_023994060.1, from coordinate 322,532 downwards.
TATGTGCTAAAGAATGTTCTTTTCGGGTTTTCATGTTAAATGTATATAATTGTATTAATCGTATTAAATGTTACTAGCTCCGGAAAATTAGTCTAAAAAATATACAAACTAGGGAATTTTATATAGCCAGATGGAAGTTGGCTCAGAGTTTCGTCAATTTAGGGACCACAAGTCGCCATTAATTTTATTAATTTTTAATATCTCGCTTAGCGAGATGGTGGTGGAGATGGTGGGCATGGCCAACCATATGATACCCTACACCAGTGATTATGTTAAAAACATTAATTATTTTTTTATAATTATGTATTTAATTTAATTTTTATCTTAATTCAGAATTACTTTTGTTGACAAAAAAGGAATTTTATAAAAGAGGGGTTATATGGAGGCAGGGGGTTAATATGGCCCTATCCTTATACATTTTTGGTTGAGGGATTTAGGTTAGGTTAGTTATTTATGTAGAATATCATCATGATATTAGTGTTTATAAGTGAATTTTGAGCATCAAGTTATTTTCTGAAGGGGATTTTGTATAGGGGATAGGGTCAAATAAGTGCCGATCATTACGAAAATCAGCAGTAAGACTTATATATATAACATACTTATGAGCTCAAGAGCCCTATTCGGAGGGTACGGTGGTATGGGGACTATACGAAATAATGGACCGATTTTAACTACTTTCAATAGGCTTCGTATTTGGGTCAAATTAAAGTTGCCAAATTTCATCAAATTACCTTCAAAAGTGTGAACTTTAGAGTACTCAGAAGATTTACATGGATTCACAGACGAACATAGCTAAATCGATCCAGAAAGTGAGCCGATTGGTATACTTAAAGGTGGGTGTAGGACGACCAATATTTTTGGGTGTTACAAACATCAGCACAAACGCATAATGCCCACTATAGTGGCGTAGGGTATAAATAGAATTTAAAGTAAAAACAAGAAAAATACCCTACAACAGTTAACCAATTTATTGATGAAAAACTAATTTTGTAAATAAGGCTTTATTTCGGAGCTTAGTGTGCGTTACAAACATCAGCACAAACCTAATATCACAAAGTATATACTTTGTGCCAATATACCCTCCCCATTAATGTAAGAAGATACAGTTTTAATTTAATTTTCATCAAGTTTGGCAACCGAGGTGAATACCTATTCAATAAGTTATTATTGTAGTTTCGATAACTACATTTGAAGATACGGGTGTTTTTGGAATGAACTCTACAGTATTTTTTATAGTGGTCACTTTTATAATACTGTATGAATGTTTAATTAACAATAAACTGATTTTTGACAGATGCCTTGCGTTATTATGAATTGATCTTCATAAATTTGGTATAGAGATTAGAGTTAATTTAAAACTTATTTATGTCGAATTTACAGATATTAATAAGTTTATTATAAATTTTAAAAACTTAGATCGTGTTCCAGAAGGACGTTTGTATAGAGGCCAGGTGAAATCGTCGGCTGATATTCCCCATTTTCACTACCAAACAAATTTCATCAACATAAATTTTATCCCTCTAACAAATGAGGGATAAATGTTTTAAACTGACGGACATAGCTAGATTATCTTAGAACGGACTAGTCATTCCAGTTTTATTAATGTTTAGTAGTTATTGCAAAAATTTTAACATATAAACAGGCAATTTAAAAACTGTTAACTATAATGATAATAGCGGTAATATTTCGGTATTGAAACTGGTACGATTCTGTTATTGATTCCCTATTGATACCATTATGATAAAAATATTGGTACCGTTATGATAATGATATTGTACCAATATAAAGGTAAACGATATTTGAATACCGGTATTTATGCCGACTTCTTTCAGTATTAGTATTAAAAACGGTATCGGTTGCCAATTTGTTTTTTAACCTACATTTTTTAGGGCTTGTAAAAAAATATGTATATGATGCGGAACTGCTGGAAATTAAAAAAATCACTTTTAGCCGTTTTACAAGTAAACAACTTTTTAAAGAATAAACTACACTAAGAAATTTCAAAAATTATAATCTAGCCTACAAAACAATACCTTGGGTTGATTGTTTGTATTCAAGGTTAACCAGAAAACATATTGTGTACTGTAGTCGCTATAAAAGGGCTTGTTTAAAAAATAAAGGAAGATAAAAAGAAAAAGAATATTTTTAAACTTGAACTTGAATTGTTGCCTCAATACAAGGTAGTTGAAACATTTTAAAGGACTGGTATAAAAGTTCACTAAACAAGATTTCTAGGATCATTTAGTGTTGCACCATAAACAAGAAAACGTGTGGAATTTTTAACAGAAATTGAAATCTTAATATATAATAAGAATGAAGGCGTGTATAATCGGTATATTAAAAAATACCCTAATATTAATTCTACTTCTAATTTCAGATGTTTATCTTATTCATGATGCTGCTGGGATATGCTATAGCAGCCAGTGTTTTGGTGCCTTTAACAACTGTGGTACGTACGCCCGAAGATGATACGGCTGTTGTGGAAAGTTCTCGTGTTAGGGGCAATTTCGCTTATAGCACTGTTGAGGGTCATGCTTATAAAACTATAACACCTATACTAGGCCACATTGTGGCACCAGACTACTTGCAACCAATTAATTATGTTTATGTACACAATTCATAATTCAAATTAATAAAATATTTATAGAAACTTACGGCAATGGTGATCCATTTTTAGTATACATTTATTACATACAGAACAATGGTGAGTACGCGGTGGTTTGGGTGTAATGCATTTTTTGCAAACGGCTACTGCTTCGTTTAATGAAATGCCCTAGTAAAGAGGATAATAATTTTGTGAAAAATTTTAAGAAGTTGTTGATGTATTGCGGAACTTACTTCTGGAGGTTCTCCTGCCGGTGTTATTACCGCCATAACATAATGAAAAACAACATTGATAAGCAACCAGTTTCCCACTATTAATAGAAAAACAGTGGCTAATTGACTTTTTTCCCACCAAAATGGCAATCCTATCCAATAGGCAATACTAACAACAGCTGTGGTTAACAAGGCTACACCAACTACAAAAAACTGAAAAAATAAAATAATCAGTTAAATTTTTAAAGCAAAATATTAGTCATTTTCTAAATAGTTTGATAAGCAGCTACTTAAATCTCCTTAAGAAAATTTACTTACCGGCCCTAATAAATGTGTGTAGTTATCAACAATCCAAAAAACTGGTTCCATACAAACATCGGTTGCATAGGACGCATTCATGTGATGATTGTAAGTCAAGGAACGCCAACATAATTGCATATAAGACCATCTCAATTGAAAAAAATTACTAAAGAAATAAACAAAATTAATTAGTTTATGTAGAATGCTTGTTTTTCAATAATATTTAACATACACTAGGTTTTTAGAAAGTTTAGGTAATTTCCAATTAATGCGTCCCATATTACACTAAATTAGTTAGAATATAATTAAAAAGTCTTTTTTTCTATTATAAATTAATATTAATAAATTTAAGCACACATTTTATTCTAAAAAAATGATTTTACCGACAATGAAAACAATTCTGATCAGCTGCTCATGCAGCTGTTTTATTCACCATGTTATAGTGGGGAAAATGGTGTATTTAAATATGGAGTTGTCAACTATTAGTATAAATTTATAAAAAATCGTTAAATTTAATTATATGTGCCTGTGTTCTTTAACTTTCGAATAGATGCAAAATTTAAAAAATGTTAATAGTTTTGTTTAAAACAAGGGGAACGCGTATTCCCAGTTTTATTTTTAATGTGTTCAGTTTTTAAATTATTTGAATCATATTACTAAAAAGTTGAAGGGGCTTTAATTTGATTTCATTTATTTTAAAGCTATAATTTCGTTAAGTTTAAGACTTTTTATTTCAATTCTAAAACGATCTCGTTGAAAAAACGAAATCTACCTGGTTATAATTTTTTTCGATTTTGTTTGACATTACAGAAATGTTTTTAAATACATATTAGGTAAAAAAAATTTTCATAAATAGCATACGAAGATTAATTTCAATTTCGCTTATTATTCTTGATCACACGACATTCGAAAAATAATTGAAATTCTAGTCTAGTATGAACGTAATGGAACAGCAGCAAACTACATATTAGTTATACAAATTTACACACATCTTGTGAATAGGATTCTTGATATACTAATACACTGGTTTCTCGGTTTAACGAATACTCAGTTTAGCGAAATCGGTAAAATTAAATTCGGAATACCTCTTAACGGTAATTATCAGGGTTGGGGGGTAATGACTACATTTTACAATTACTTGTAATTGTAATTGAAGTTTTGACAATTACAATTCTTTGTAATTGAAGTTTTGCCAATTACAATTACTTGTAATTTTAATTGAAGAATTTCTAATTACAATTACTTGTAATTGTGAATTTTGTTCCTTATAATTACATGTAATTTGTAATTAGTAATACCTTAATGACAATTGCAAGTAATTTTAATTGGAAACTTCAGTTACAAGTAATTGTAATTGGTTATTGGTCAATTACACATTACAAGTAATTGTAATTGGAAAAATTTCAATTACAATTACAAGTATTTGTAATTGGTTATTACTCAATTACACATTACAAGTAATTCTAATTGACCATGTAATAAATTACTTTGTGTAATCATTACCCCCCATGCCTGGTAATTATAACATTACTAACGAATTTTCACTACTTAACTACAATATATCGTCATTATTGAATTGTTATAATCAGACAATTTTGTTTTGCTGGGATACACGTTCTTTGACAATTGGCAACGCCGAAAATTAAAACACAAACCAAAAGAATAAATAAGAAACAAAAACACAAAATTTTCTTCGGGGAATAAGAAAAAATTTTTTTATCTGTGGAAAATTGAATGTGAATTAATCCAACATTAAATTGAAAAAACATGGATGTAGATGAACAAAGTGAGCAACCGGGTAAGTAAATATATAAAAAAGATAAATAATTTAAAGTTTCATATTTTTGTGGTCTTTTTCAGAAGCAAATAGTTCTTCAGATGCAACAGTCAATGAAGAAGAAGTTGCGACTTCAAGCAATGGAGCGATAGCAAAACCACTAGTAAATCAATGCACTACGGGGAATGAAAAAGTTACAGCTTCCTCGAGTAATGTTGCTACAACTAGTACCGATGTCACTTTGGCGGCTCAGATAACTGAATCTGAGACAGCTTCTATGAATAATGAAGCTATAACAACAATAGAGCCAGTTGGAAATGATGTCAGCATGGTGACACAAAGGAATGAAGAACATACAGCCCCGTCGAGTAATGTAGCAACAACTACTTCTGAGACAGCTGGTGCTGATGTCATTATGGTAACACAGGAAGTTGTACAAGAAAATAACCACCGAGAAATTTCTAATGACTCGCAAGAAGAACAACCGCAAAGTATAAATGACATCGTAAGTGCCGATGTTCCAGCTGCAAACATTGATGAGGAAGAACATCAAAATGAACAACATATTGAAAATGCTGGTATTGATCCAAATTATCCTTTGGTATTGGTTAGACGTGTATCCATGCCCTCTGCCGGTGGTAGTCCCAGAGCTGAATCATTCGCAGAAAACAATAATGATGAAGCTGTTGCCATGGATGAGGAAAATGGAGCGGTAGCTGCCGCAGGAGAAGAGAACATTGTGCAAAGACGATCTCCAGCGGAAATTGTTGCAATTTTCAATTCGATATCAGCAGCTGGCAGTGATAATGACGATGATGATGAAGTTGAAGACGATGAAGATGTGGAAGACGCCTGGTCTGAAGAGGATGAAGACGAGGCCGCCTTTTTGGAAAATCCCAATTTTCGTGGTTTTGCCAATCAATTTGAAGCAATACGTAATATGATTGCCCACACCAGACGTAGTATGGCTGAGGCAGAAGCCAATTTTGGACCAATACCTCGCAATTCCTTAATGCAACGTTTTCGTCGCATACTCTTTATACTAAATAATCGTCGCAGACGTCTTATACGTTTGGGTTTGGCCACACCGGATGTGGAGCTTCCGGAAGCCGAAGCAAATGCAGAAATGGAAGCAGCAAATGAAGATACTTCTGATAATGATGACGCGGAAACCGCTGAAAGCCCTGCTAATGAGGAATCCAATAATATGACCATGGAACAAGAAGAGGAAATGAATGAAAATGCCGTGCGTTTTGATACTAATCTACCAGCTGAACACTCGTACATGGGCGCCAATATGAATCGTGTTTCTGGTGTTAACTATTTAGAAGTGGATCAGTATGTTAAACTACGCTTATTTATACATCAGCATGTTTTATTTCCGGGAGAAGTTTTGCCATTTATGGTCGATAGTTCTACAACCATAATTGAAGGTGATATTGATACACAAAACGGTATACTATTTGGTGTTTGTTTTCCTTGCCTAAGCAATAATAAATCAACAGCCAATGGGGATGCCAATGGCTCGGCAACCGATGATAAAGAGCAACTTTTATATGGAGTAACTTGTCAAATTTATGAATTGGGCGAAGATGATCGCAGCAACACATTGATAAAGTCCAGAGCCTTGCAAAGATTTGTCACTAAAGCCAGTGATTTGACGGTGTAAGTACAATTATTTATTCTAAATTTATTTTAAAATTTAGTATTAAATAATTTTGTTTAGACCCTTGGAATATATAAATGCACATCCGCGCATGAAATGCTATGGTTTCGTTAAGATTTTACCCGATATTTATTTGGCCGATCCTTTGAAATGTATTAACATGGGTTCAATGAATCGTTTTCGTGACAATACCTCCATGCAGGACATGTACAAACGTTTTCAGGCTGCCACCACACCCTGGCCAGCGTATGTCTATGAAACCCATAATATATCGAATATAATAGAAAAAGCACGTACACAATTGGCGCAACATAAAATCGATACTATGCCTACTGATCCCACACAATTATCATATTGGCTGGTGCGTAATTTACACTTACCCGAAGATATGTTAAAATCGGTATTTTTGGCTAATACAGTAAATACCAGATTGAAGCTTATTGCCAGCACATTTAAAAAGGTATGTTGTGATGAAGAGTAGTTTGAAATTTGTTTTAATTTTTTTATTTTTCATTATATTAGGAGGCAATTTTCAGTTGCCGCAATTGTGCTATCCATATAGCTGACTGCCGCGAATTGTTTGCCATGTCTAAACATGGAGTACAATCTCAATATTGCAATTCTGGTAAGAATGTTTTGTATTGATTTTCTTTTTGTATCGAAACCATTGAGGGATTTAAGATTATGCTTAAGAATACCTAGTTATTGTAGAGATCGGAATGCTGGTTATCTCTGAAAGAGATGCTGAATCTACTTAGAGTATCGCTGGTCCCTGAAAAATGCATTTTACAAGAAAACCGTATAGAACTAGTTAGGAAAGGAAAATAAAATGCAAAATAAAAATCGCTTGTGGAAAATGAAACTTGCAGACTAGCTCAATTGATGTGGTCCAATGAGTTCACTTGTCTCTCCGCCTTTGCAGAAAAATTGTTCCCTCATAAAAAGCAATTTCTCAAAGAAGATATAAAATGGAATTGAGAAAACATTTTTCTGAGAATTTGATTGACCGTTATTTATTTCTGTTTTCTTAACAAATATTTACTTAAAGTCAAAAATTAAATCATCCACTTATTTCAGCTGTATTAAATAAAAGTTTTGAAATTTTAATGTTAAATAAATTATTTGATTTCTTTTTTAGCCGGCTATATACATGAAACAAATACGCTTTACCAAGTTAATCGTCAAAATATTTTATACAGTGGTTCCCCTTCAAGTGAATTCAGTTGGTTTCCTGGGTGAGTATACTAATTTTTAACTGTATTTTCATTTTTCACAGTTATATAATTCTACTAATTTCCTTTTCAGTTATCAATGGCATATAATTGTCTGTAAAATCTGTAAACATCACTTGGGTTGGGAATTTAAAGCGGTTGAACCGAATCTTATACCCAAACAATTCTTTGGCATCTCATCGTCCAGTGTGCGCGTACGTTTGGCTCAAGAGTGTAATGATGTACCAGTGCAAAATGCCGTTTATATAAACTTCTTACGTCTCATGAATGCCGGAATGAATGAGTTGCGCGAAGCCCGAAACAATATGCCCAACATATGAAACGCTTTTAAACGAAAATGTTGGTCATGTTGTTGTAGCTGTTGTAATAATTAATAAACAAATTACAGCACACAAAATGACTGACATTTTTTCTAAAATTGAATGGAAAAATTGAGATTTGTTTTTTTTTTTAATTCTATTATTTCGTTAGTAAAGCGTTTTGTTGTTTGTCACGTAATTAAAAAATTGAAATGAAACACAAAACTTAAGGACAAATGAATTTAGAGAATGTGTGTAGAGAAAAAAATAAAAATAATATAGTTTTAAGCGTTTTCTCCCCTTTTTTACTACAATTATTGTCTAAACTAAAATATTTTTTTTAACAAAAAATACTTTTCACAAATATTAAAAGAACAAAAAATTTAATGTTTTCATTTTGAAGAATCGATTTTCTAAATATTAAAGATGTAAGATTTGGCTAGATGCCTACGATAAGGACTGGTTTTAAGTAAAAGGATTTGTAATTGTAACCAAAACATTTATTAAAACTATAAAAATTTTATTAAATATATGTGGAATTTAAACAATTATAAACTAACATAATATATACAATAATTATTATCAAAAGAAATTAATAAAGAAAAAAAAAAATAAATTAACAAAAAAAAAATATGTGTATGTAAGTAATTTTATGTGTAAACATCACTGATGCAGTGATATGCATCTCTCGTGTTAATAATCAATGAATTAAAATTATATTTATTCCAACATCAAAGGTTTTGTGGCACCCTTTCTAACTTTAATATTACAAATGAAACATGCCACCGACTCATCACGTTCATCAATCAATGATACTTCCACGGCTACCGAAATTTCCGGATAAAGTGAATCAATGTAAAAGTTAAATTTATAAACCACATCTTCTGTTTCATAAATAGGACAGATGGCCTCATACATTAAATTCGAACAAACATCGGCTACTTCATTGGGTAATTCGTAGGGAACGGTAATGCCCATTGTGGTGGCATGTACTTTGGCGGTCAAGTTGCGTGTATGATCTCTAGCTTGAATTTGAAAAATCAACAATTTTAATAAGCTTTAGCGGAAAAATGTTAAATACACTGAAACTTACTGCCCAAAAAGTGCACATTCATAACGGCTGTAGTGCCTTTAATAACAATACATGGTGGCTCATCACAACCTTCTATGTCAACACTTAAAGGAAACGGCTCTCCATTTTTACCTAAGAAGGGAATATTTTTTAAATAAAAAATTTATGTTTGTTGGAATATCAAATATAATCCAGGTCTTTACATATTGCACTTAAGAAATTGAAAACTTGAAATTAAAATTAAACTTTTGCCGAAGGTTTATGAAGGTTTGCATAATAAATTTTCTGTTTCGATTGCATGATTAATATTCCGATATATTTGCTTTAATACTTTTCAGATTTTAAGATTTTAAATGAAATTTTCTTTTAAAAAAATTTCTAATTGATAAACATGAATCAGTTCATAACTTTTATGTATTTTAAGAAAATGAATTTTAACACATTAGTAAGTCAATATCATGCTTGATAAACTAATTTAAGATCACGATTAACATTTTGTTCATTTAATATAATACTGACATAACTCTAAATTTCTGTTTTTTTTTGCAAAATGAAATCTTTTATATAGTTTTATCTATTTTCAAAAAAATGTCTATTATTTTCGTTGCTATAGTATTTTCAAGTCTCACGTTTCAAAATTTAGTTTAAATTTAGATGAGAAACTTAATCGCCCCTATTCTGCATTTCGATTACGTTTACGCATTCAGTTACGTTACGATCGAAAAAAGGTATTCCAACAAAAAACCGAATCGTAAGAAAAAGAAGAAGCATTTCCATTTCGTTTCAATGCTTTACGATTAAGTGAATTCTGCATTAAGATCAAAGCTACGTTTTTTCAAGTTGGTTTTTATGTGGCGGAGAGTCAAATCGAAATACAGAATACCAAAGTTGCCAAACGGAGAAAATTTCGATTCGAATTGAAATGCGGAATAGGGGTGAATAACCTCTAGTTTTATGTAAATATGTATATCTAATTTAATTATTCAGATCTGATAATAATATATCACATATATGATAATATGTGTAAAAGTTATTCAATCATTTTTCTCGAAACTATAATTTTAGAGTTTTAACAGTTTTGTAGTACTTAAATCCACACTTTGATACTCTTTTTCAAGACACTTTATATCGAAGTAAGAATATATAAAAACTCACATTTTTTAACATTTGTAGCACTGGAGAAAGCTAATAATGAAACTAAAATAATAGCAAAAAATTTAAACATTTTAATTTAAAATAAAATTTTATTATAACGCTTCCTTATTGAACTTTTTTAATAGACTAATTTTAATCAAACTAAAGCGCAATGATTTAAGTTTTATACTAAAATGAAAGATTAACAAATAACTTTTCGTAAACCCCATAATAATCGATTCAAACTTATCGTTTATTTAGACATAAAAAATATAAGCTAAAACATCTAGTTGGTGAAAAAAGGAAGAACAATTTTTGGCGTCATACATCGCAGGTGTTCCGAAAATGTACATTTGTTTGAAAGAACAAAAAGTAATACTTTTTTTGTGATAAGATAGTAAAGGCTACTATACAAAAAATACAAGTAATATTAGAAAATATTGCCTAATTTATAAAAGAGAAGACTAACTCGGAATTTTCGATTTCTTTAACACAGTGAATGTGACTAATCTTTCCATTTAATCTTAATCAACACTTTCTTCTTATCTTTGAATATTTGAATTTTATTAACATTTTACACAATAAACATGTAATAAAACTAAAGTTAATATAAAACTCACGAAATAAAGTTTCTAATAAAACTAAATTTTTTGAGTTATAACATTTTCCATATGAATGTAGAAACTTAAAAAAAAAAAAACATAATCAATGGATTACATACATTGTATAAATCTAATCTAAAAAATATAGCTGTTCTAGATTAAATAAATATTCAAGTGTTTGGAAAATAATTCTTATACATTTTTATAAAACTACTTATTTTTTAATTACAAATTAATTCATCTTGCAGAATTTTAATGTTATTTAACAAAAAGAAAAAAGCCATTAATTTAGGGTGTATTTGACATTTCATAATGTTACAGCAAAACCCAAACTGAAAGAAATTCCCAATTAATTAACTACGCATTTACTGGAACAGTCCAAAGTCAGTTTTGAATTATGCAAATTATAAATTTGTTCTGAAAACTAGAAATTTTTTGAGTTAGAACTTTTTGAACATAGTGTCTCGATATGTTTTCCTTTGATTCATATGATAATAATTATTGTCATCTGTACAAGATTTTTTTGTCCTAACAATTTTTTTAGATTAAGTACTCAAAATAGTACTTTTTAATAGTAATTTTAATAACCATCACTATATAATTACTTTTAAAGCTCCAAACGAATGGTATACTTTTTGGCAAATCTTGAAATACAAATTTCTGAATAGTTCAGTTTCACGCCACAATCACCATTAAACAAATAAAATTATTGTGTTTTACTTGGAATATAAATTGTTAAACAAATTTTGAATGTTCTCTCTCCAAATTTTATTGAACAACTAATTTAAACTTCAACTAAATTAAATATATTTAGTAAAGAATACATATTATTGTATTATCGAAAATTTTTAACAGAAAGTTAACTTAACAATACTTATGAAATGTAAAAAAAAAAATGTTGCAGGTGTTCGACTTTAAGGGGAAATCCACTATATTATATGCATATAGTTGTTTATATTTAACCAAAAAAGTGGGTGTATATTGATTTTGTCATTGCGTTTGTATCACATTGAAATATTGGCTATAAACTTTACAAAGAATATACATATTTTCTGGATCCTTATTAGTTTCTAGGTCGATTTAGCCATGTCCTTCTGTTTGCCTGTTCAAAGCACTATGAGGCACAAACAGAAGGGGCTAGGGGTCTTGAGAATTTCCATGAATATTCTTTATTAATAAAACTTGTTTGGCATTAATAGTGAACCATATCGGCTCACGATTTCTCCTCCAGAATATGGTTTAAAAAATTAGTTGATAATCGGTTCGTCGGATTAAGTGTAATTAACTATGATTTAAAACTGCGACACCATCAAACGGATAGTTTCAAAACTTAACTGAATCACTCCTCAGGACCCCTTGAATAAATATTTGAAATTTTGTCCCATTGCAGTAGTCCCCATGCTGTAGTTCTTAAGTTTAACGATTACGAACCAACATTACTCATTTATTAATTTAGATAGATAGATAGATAGATAGATAGATAGATAGATAGATAGATAGATAGATAGATAGATAGATAGATAGATAGATATATAGATAGATAGATAGATAGATAGATAGATAGATAGATATAGATAGATAGATAGATAGATAGATAGATAGATAGATAGATAGATAGATAGATAGATAGATAGATAGATAGATAGATAGATAGATAGATAGAATAGATAGATAGATAGATAGATAGATAGATAGATAGATAGATAGATAGATAGATAGATAGATAGATAGATAGATAGATAGATAGATAGATAGATAGATAGATAGATAGATAGATAGATAGATAGATAGATAGATAGAAAGATAAATAGATAGATAGATAGATAGATAGATAGATAGATAGATATATATATAGATAGATAGATAGATAGATAGATAGATAGATAGATAGATAGATAGATAGATAGATAGATAGATAGATAGATAGATAGATATATAGATAGATAGATAGATAGATAGATAGATAGATAGATAGATAGATAGATAGATAGATAGATAGATAGATAGATAGATAGATAGATAGATAGATAGATAGATAGATAGATAGATAGATAGATAGATAGATAGATAGATAGATAGATAGATAGATAGATAGATAGATAGATAGATAGATAGATAGATAAGATAGATAGATAAGATAGAAAGAATGAATGAAAGATAGGTGTATGGATTATTGTATATTGAATTTTTGTTTTAGATGATGTATGATTTCTTAGATTATAATTCAAAAAGGACTTTTAGATGGTATACAAATTTTTTTCACTTCAGGACATGATAACTCAAAGCTCAGATGTGATGGATAAATTCTAAGGTTAGATTCGAAGTCAGTGCAGCTCGATATTTCAAAAATCTGATGTGATGGAGAAATTCTGATTCGGATTTAGCGATGCTCTTTCCATTTGAAAAGAACCCTTTGGTCTCTGAGTTTCGACATTTTTTGAAATTAAGAATACATTTTAGTTAGTTACTTTCCATATTTTGACGTTATTTGAGAAGTAACAACAGATTTGGGGGTTTAATATAAAAATAGATTTTGTATAGATTTTGGAAATGAGTTCAGATTTTCGTAATTTTTTACGAAAAAATAATCGGTCACAGATTTTCGTTATTTTTCTCAATTAAAATCGACTTAAGCTTTTCGATAGAAAATAAGTCTGACCATTATTTTCTGACGTTGCAAACACCATATATTTCAAATAAAGTTATGTAGGGTGTACAAATGATAATAAAACATTTGTTATAATTGGTGATTGCCTTTAATGAATAGAGATTTGTAGTTTCTAATAAAAAATAAATCACTTCAAACTAAAAACTTATTGAAATACTATTGATAAAGATAGTAACGAAACACCTGGGAAAATATGGCAAAATAAATTCCACCTGTTTGATGACTAATTTACGAAATAGAACTTTTCAGACAATAATGATAGTTAAATGGGCTTCGTTTCTTATAATGTGTTGCCCTTGATATTTTTGTAAAAGAAACATCAAATTATAACTTCCTTTAAATTTACATCAACAAAACTTTTTATTTAGAAACATTACAAATTTCCAGCTAAGAATTTAATTTTTTTAAGATTGATTAATTAGTTGGTCCCTTTTTAACTTTAATATCACAAATGAAACAGGCGATAGACTCATCATTTTCGTCATTCAATGATACTTCAACAGCGACCGCAATTTCAGGATAGTAATTGTCAACATAGAAATTGAATTTATAAACAACATCTTCATCCTCACTAATGGGACAAGTAGCGCCATCCAAGAGATTTGAACAAACATCAGCTACATCCTCGGGTAATTCATAGGGAACGGTAATACCCAAAGCGGTAGCACGAACTTGGGCGGTCAAAGAACGTATGTTGTTTTTGGCTAATAGAAGAATAATTTATTATTACATTTTAAAAACTATTTAATTCCATTGAAAAAGGACTTACTGCCCACAAAATGTACATCCATGACAGCTGTTGAGCCTTTGATAACATCACAAGGTGGTTGTGAACATCCTTCCACTTCAACACTTAAGGGAAAGGGTTGACCATTTTTGCCTAAATTGTAGCAACAATAAAGAATATATATTCCTAAATATGATTTAAAGTTTAACTTACATTTTTTAACATTGGTAGCAGCAGAAAGGGCCAATAATAAGACGAAAATAATAGCCGAAAACTTGAACATTTTAAAGTTATTACTCTTTTGGTTAATGGAAATGTTTTCTATTAGACTTTTCTAATTTAACTTATTTAACATTAACTTTGGTTGCAACTATTTATACCAGTTGGAAAGAGACATTATAATAATGTTTTCAATAGATTTTATTTTGGAAACTTTAATTTACTATAACGATAATATTATTTCAAAGAATTTTTTAAGATATATTGGCTACTTACTATATGTATGCAATATTTAAGCCTCTTATCTTTAGATTATTAATATTTTCAAGTACTTGAAGAACGTTCTTAAATTAATTGATCATGTTATCGATTGAAACACTTAAATATTTTGTGTTAAAAGTAACACCTGTTGAATGAAAATAAAATAATCGAAATTTTTTCCTCTAGACTAGACGTCTGTATTCTACACTATAATATGCTTTATATTGTGGACTATATGTATATTGATCTATGTATATACTAAACAACACACTGCACTGTTAACTAAAACACTGCTCAATAGTTTTAACTTTACACTCCGCTATAGTCTAGACTTTACACTCCTCTACATTCTAGAATCTTGACTATACATTGTTCTATAGTCTAGACGATACACTGCTCTATCATCTAGACTATACACTGCTCTAAAGTCTAGATTATAACTGCTCTATAGTTTCTACACAATTCTACATTCTAGACTATACACGGCTCCATAGTTCTAAGTATACATATCCCTATAGTTCTAAGTAGACGCTGCTCTGTAGACTAGACTATTCACTGTTGTATAGACTAGAATATACACTGTTCTATAGTCTACACTATACACTGCCCTATAGTCTAGACTTTACACTCCTCTATATTCTTAGCTATACACTGTTCTCTAGTCCAGACTATACATTGCTTTATATTCTAGACCAGCGGTTCCCACCGTTTTTTACTTCGCGGACCCCTTGAGGAATTTATTTAATTTCACGGACCCCCATACATATTTTGATATCTTATTGTTATAAATAACACTGTGATACAAAAGTGAAGAAAAATAAAATGCAGGCGTTCTCATATACCAATTCTATTTCGTTATAGTCCATAGAGTACGAATATATTTTTAGTTTTCCCCTATCACTTCGTTAACTTACTTTTTAAGAGCAAAAGATGCGAAAAAGAGCCATTTTTGAAGTTTTAAATTTGAAAAATCATAAGTTTAGTAGTTTTCATCCGATTTTCAAATCCGATATTTTTTTTAATGATACAAGTGTCTTTTAATCCAAAAAAAGAAATCCAAAATTTATGGTCAAATGTCTGAGTTACGGTCGTTTAAGTAAAAAAACTCACACTTTTTTAAAAAATTTTCATTTTCATCATGCTCTACTTTGACCATGAGGCAGTGAGTTCATCTTTTATTACTTTCCTGAAGAATCACATAAAGGAAGGTTGCTAAAACTTGTTATTTCATAAAAATCTATGAAAAACTGGATGATTTATGCCAATTTTTCTAATAGCATGTTTCTCGAATTTTTGGTTTTCTCTATACAAATTAATTTTTGTATAAAAATGTTTATAAACATTTTTTAAACTTGTTACAAAGAAAACCAGAAACATGAACGTTTTTGTATGGAAGAAATATGCTATATTTTTATAAAACTTAGCACAACTCATAACCTTTTTCATCGATTATCATAAATTGACCATCATTGGAAACCCAACTTAATGTGCCTTTTTTCAAATGTAATAAAAGCTAAAGTTACTGCTTCATGGCCGACGTAGAGCAGTATGAAAATTAAAAATTGTGAAAAAAGTGTGAGTTTTTTTACTTAAATGGCCGTAACCAAGACATTAATCATAAATTTTGGATTTATTTTTTTGGGTTTAAAGACAACACTTGTATCTTTAAAACAAAATATCCAATTTGAAAATCGGTTGCAAACTATATTTTACATATATTTTTTTAAAGTTAAAACTTCAAAAATAGCTCTTTTTCACAACTTTTGCTCTTAAAAAGGAACTAAACGAAGTGATCGGGAAAAATTAAAAATAAATTCCTACTCTATGGACTATAACGAAATGGAATTGGTATATGAGAACCCCTGCATTTTTTTGCTGCATCACTGTGTAATTGTTCGTCCGAAAATTGTCTTAGTCCTGGTCCATAAACCCTATAAAATATTCCCGTACATTGAGAACATTTAGTATTTCGGAGATGTTTTCAATTTCATGGTTTTAAATATAGAATGACTTCTAACATGATGTTTAATTTTATGATCGTGAGAGCTTTCATGTTCATTTCTCGTCAAGGTAGAGAAAAGGTTTCTTTAACAAGTATTGTCGACATGTGCTTAAAGAGTCATGTTTCTAAATTTTTTTGCGATTGCATAGGAGTGAGCTGAGTATGTAAGCTAAGTTTTCGGGAAAATATGTGAAAGTTAGACTTCTTCGATGTTGTTGCGGAATGCGTTACCCACATAAAATATGACCTGAACTCTTTGCGAATGTACTGTGAATTTGGATCTTAAATTTGAATTTTAAAATACCTACGAATTATTTTACTGCGTGGTTTTGACTATTTACGCAAAACGCTATGAATTTTCTGATGTTGATTTAATAATATTGGACAACAAAATGAAGTTAAAATCTGTGTATCACGTTGGAATGGAATATTTATATTTAAATTTAACTAGATTAACACTTTTGCTTACAATTTAAAAAAATATTATGAAATGTGACCTAACTTCATATTCCGGGATACCAGTATCAGTATTTAATTCTAAGGCAAATCATTATCCGTCTGCTACAAAAACATTTATTTCGATACATATATATTTATAAAAATTACAAATCACGTAATACTTTACTTTGTAAAAGTGAAACAATAAATTTGTAGGGCCTAGCTTCATCCTGATAAACGACCGAAACAATAAAATTCAAAGAGTCACCAACAAATCTGGGATTATTGAATAAAAATTGTGTATTTTAGTATTTATGAAAAATTTGGAGATATTTTTAATATTTTGTAACATATAGAGAATATTTTTTATTCATGATTTTTTTCGTTCGTCTTCGCGGACCCCCTAGGATTTTGCTACGGACCACTAGGGGTCCGCGGACCCCCTTTTGGGAACCGTTGGTCTAGACTATACGCTGATCTATATTCTAGACTATACACTGCTCTATAGTCTAGACTATGCACTGCTCTATATTCAAGACTATACATTGTTCTATAATTTAGATTAAACACTGCTCTAAAATCTATACACTATACACTGCTATATAGTAGTCAAAACTGTTGTTTATAAAATAAAATTTAAATTCTCACTACCCAGTTAAAGTTTCCTTTAGTCTGATTTACAGGAAAATGTATTGTAACTTTTTTGTCAACTCGGCAACACAGACAAATACTGTTAAATAATATTAAATAACTGTAATAAAATCTATTGCCTACCTTTAGGATTAGATGAACGGAAATAACATAGAATTGTTTACTTTAAAGAGGGGGGGAAAAACAATAAGTATTTTTTTAAATCACCACACGTATGATCGATGTAAAGTTATAATTAAATAAATATTATGTATACGTAGTTTGTTTTATAAAAATTAGTACATGTTTTGCTACAAATTGGAATATAAATTCCTACGATATAAATATATTGTAAATCCTAATCAAAGAAATTTAAATAGGGAAAAAGTGACGTTCAAACTTCATATCAAATAGTCTTCGATAGTAATCATTAATTTATAGTAATCGGTAGATTAATAGTTAAGTACAAAAATACAGTGAGAGAAAGTGAAAAATCTTTATTTATTAAAGTAATTGACGTTCTAAGAATTATAAGTTTTTCTTACAAAATTAATGAATTAAGGCCCTTAAATGTTGAATTTTTCTTTCTGGAGGTGTTAAAAATATAATTTTGAATATTCTTAAATGTTCAAAAAAGAATTGTAAATGTTACAATTTGTATATTTTTACAGTGTACGACAATGGCAAGGCCGTTTACGTGCAAAAATATCTATAAAATGGCAACAGGTGTTAAAAAAAATTCAATTCTTATCACATATCAAAATCAATTATAAACTTTTAACTATTTTTATGATTTTATTAATAACTGAGGTGACTGACTAAACAAATTTTTGTTGCAATTTGAAAATGTTTATCGCAAATTTCTGCAGCAATCATTAGCACTTAAAAGGTTTAGTATTCTCTAATCTAAGTATAAACAAATTTAAATAATATGGTATAGTTGGGGTTAATAATGTCTTATCAAAATGTACTGAAAAAATAAAATATACAAATAAATTAATCAAAATCTCTGCAAATAGTTAGAAATTAATTACTTTGAACTTGTTTTTTGACGGGTGAATAATAATAATTATTAAAAATAAATTGTTTTTAAATAACTATTCACTGTTCTATAGTCTTGAATATAAACTGCTTTATAGTCTAGACTATGCACTGCTCAATGATCTAGATTATACACTGTTCTCAGGCGGATAGAAAAAATCAACTGATCATCATTTTGACCATCCCTAGAATTAATAATATTTATAATTGAAAATTTCTCAGTTTTAAGCTTTAAATCATACCAATCATTTTCTCATCCTTATGTATGTATATTAAATGTATTCGTAATGCCAACACAAGCTTTTAGGAAAAACATTAAAAATGTAAATGTTTTGGGGATTTTACAAAAAGGTATGAACAAACAACAAAAAACAACATTATGAAATAATGTCGTATGTATATGAATATGAATATAAAACAGAGTGATGGAACAAAAGGGGAGAAACAGTCCTAAAGGGAAACTTTTCGAAAGTCCAGGATCATATATGTAACTCAATAGATTAAATTCGCCATAAATTAACAACAAATATGTAAATCGTTGTACTTCCTTCCGGACCAAGTTTTTATCCGTTGCGAAAATTATTTTTAATACACATAGTTCGTATTATAAACTGGTTATCATCGGCATTGTCGAATTAAAATCAAAATAATATTTAATACTAGAAAATACAATAAGACGTCTCTGTTTTTTATCCATGAGTTACAAACATCAAATGTATGGGTTTTCGGTATGTTGCAAGCAAAGGGATGTTGGAAGTACATACATAGTACATTCATACATACATACATACATACATAAGTAAATGTTAAAGTACATGTGTCATTTGATGTTTAATGTTCTGGTATTAAGACTTTGTTGCTTTTAATAAGAGAAGGCTTATATGGAATATTTAAAGAGATACATTTTATTATAAAAAATAAAAGAAAAAACTAATAATTTTAAAAACTTCATTTATAAAAATCACAACAAAAAGTTAAGTAAAACATAAAAACTTTAATGTTATTTTAATCTTTAGTTTATGGTAGTGCTATTTAACCAATTCAATTCATAAATAGATTTTGAATTACCAGATGAGCCCTTCTTCACTTTAATATCACACTTGAAACAGGTTACTATATCTTCATCTTGATCCACTATATAAATTTC